>NC_053128.1:34641382-34651382 GCF_010015445.1 Perca fluviatilis | reverse complement strand
GCTAGGGGAACTGAGAGAGCTAGGGGTACCTGAGAGCCAGGTACCAGAGAGCTAGGGGCACCAGAGAGCTAGGGGACCCAGAGAGCTAGGGTACTGAGAGAGCTAGGGTACTGAGAGAGCGGTCTGAGAGCTAGGGTATGAGAGAGCTAGGGTACTGAGAGGTGCAACTGAGAGAGCTAGGTACTGAGAGAGCTAGGGTACTGAGAGAGCTAGGGTACTGAGAGAGCCAGGGACCTGAGAGAGCTAGGGTACTGAGAGAGCTAGGTACGTGAGAGCTAGGGTACCGCTGAGAGCTAGGGTACTGAGGGTAGCGAGGTAGTGAGAGAGCTAGGGTACTGAGAGGTGTACTGAGAGGCTAGGGTACTGAGAGAGCTAGGGGCACCGGAGCCAGGGTACCGAGAGAGCCAGGGGTGAGAGCCAGGGACTGAGAGCTAGGAAGGAGACTAGGGTACCGAGAGCTAGGTACGCAGAGAGCTAGGGTACTGAGAGAGCTAGGGGTACTGAGAGAGCTAGGGGTACTGAGAGCTAGGGTACTGAGAGAGCTAGGGGTACTGAGAGAGCTAGGGGTACTGAGAGAGCTAGGGGTACTGAGAGAGCTAGGGGTACGTGTGGATTAATTAACCCTTAATTAACCCTTAATAACTCTTGTTTGTGGTGTTTAGGGCGTGTGGTCAACGCTGCCGGTGAACGAGAAGAAGCTGAACGCGGCGTTCCGCTCAGCGCGCAGCGTGGTCCTCGTCTTCTCTGTGAGGGAGAGTGGCAAGTTCCAAGGTTAGAAACCCCTTAAACTACTCAAACGCTCCAAGGTTAGAAACCCCTTAAACTACCAAACCCCCAAGGTTAGAAACCCCTTAAACTACTCAAACGCCCAAGGTTAGAAACCCCTTAAACTACTCAAACGCTCCAAGGTTAGAAACCCCTTAAACTACTCAAACGCTGCAAGGTTAGAAACCCCTTAAACTACTCAAACGCTCCAAGGTTAGAAACCCCTTAAACTACTCAAACGCTGCAAGGTTAGAAACCCCTTAAACTACCCAAACGCTCCAAGGTTAGAAACCCCTTAAACTACCCAAACGCTCCAAGGTTAGAAACCCCTTAAACTACCCAAACGCTCCAAGGTTAGAAACCCCTTAAACTACCCAAACGCCCCCGTTAGAAACCCTTAAACTACCCAAACGCCGCGTTAGAAACCCCTTAAACTACTCCAAACGCTTCCAAGGTTAAAACCCCTTAAACTACCCAAACGCTGCTGTTAGAAACCCCTTAAACTACCCAAACGCTGCAAGGTTAGAAACCCCTTAAACTACCCAAAACGCGAAGGTCTGTTACTTCCTCCTCTGTCTCATCATGTGTCCTAACTCACCTCCTCTGTTACTCCTCCTCTGTCTCACATGTGTCCTAACTCACCTCCTCTGTTACTCCTCCTCTGTCTCATCATGTGTCCTAACTCACCTCCTCTGTTACTCCTCCTCTGTCTCATCATGTGTCCTAACTCACCTCCTCTGTTACTCCTCCTCTGTCTCATCATGTGTCCTAACTCACCTCCTCTGTTACTCCTCCTCTGTCTCATCATGTGTCCTAACTCACCTCCTCTGTTACTCCTCCTCTGTCTCATCATATGTCCTAACTCACCTCCTCTGTTACTCCTCCTCTGTCTCATCATGTGTCCTAACACACCTCCTCTGTTACTCCTCCTCTGTCTCATCATGTGTCCTAACTCACCTCCTCTGTTACTCCTTCACTGGCCTCATCATGTGTCCTAACTCACCTCCTCTGTTAGTCCCTCCTCTCTGTCTCATCATGTGTCCTAACTCACCTCCTCTGTTAGTCCTCCTCTGTCTCATCATGTGTCCCAACTCACCTCCTCTGTTAGTCCTCCTCTGTCTCATCATGTCCTTAACTCACCTCCTCTGTTAGTCCCCTCTGTCTCATCATGTGTCCTAACTCACCTCCTCTGTTACTCCTCCTCTGTCTCATCATGTGTCCTAACTCACCTCCTCTGTTACTCCTCCTCTGTCTCATCATATGTCCCAACTCACCTCCTCTGTTATCTCCTCCTCTGTCTCATCATGTGTCCTAACACACCTCCCCTCTCTTACTACTCTCCTCTGTCTCATCATGTGTCCTAACTCACCCCTCTGTTACTCCTTCACTGGCCTCATCATGTGTCCTAACTCACCTCCTCTGTTAGTCCCTCCTCTGTCTCTACATGTGTCCAAACTCACCTCCTCTTTTACCCTCCTCCTCTGTCTCATCATGTGTCCTAACTCACCTCCTCTGCTACTCCTCCTCTGTCTCATCATGTGTCCTAACTCACCTCCTCTGTTACCCTCCCTCTGTCTCATCATGTGTCCTAACTCACCTCCTCTGTACCCCTCCTCTGTCTCATCATGTGTCCTAACTCACCTCCTCTGTTACCCTCCTCGTCTCACTCATATGTCCTAACTCACCTCCTCTGTTACTCTCCTCTGTCTCATCATGTGTCCTAACTCACCTCCTCTGCTACTCTCCTCTGTCTCATCATGTGTCCTAACTCACCCCTCTGTTACTCCTCCTCTGTCTCATCATGTGTCCTAACTCACCTCCTCTGCTACCCTCCTCTGTCTCACCATGTGTTCTAACTCACCTCCTCTGTTAGTCCTCCTCTGTCTCATCAGTGTCCTAACTCACCTCCTCTGTTAGTCCTCCCCTGTCTCATACATGTGTCCTAACCCCACCTCCTCTGTTAGTCCTCCTCTGTCTCATCATGTGTCCTAACTCACCTCCTCTGCTACTCCTCCTCTGTCTCACATGTGTCCTAACTCACCCCCTCTTTACTACCCCTCTCTCCAGGCTTCTCCGGTTGTCCTCAGAGTCTCACCATGGTGGTTCTCCCATCCACTGGGTTCTTCCTGCCGGCATGAACGCCAAGATGCTGGGGGGCGTCTTCAAGATCGACTGGCTCTGCAGGTAGACTCACTCAGGGGGGTCAGGGTTAGTCTCAGGTAAACTCACTCAGGGGGTCAGGGTTAGTCTCAGGTAAACACCAGGGGGTCAGGGTTAGTCTCAGGTAAACTCCTATCAGGGGGTCAGGGTTGGTCTCAGGTAAACTCTACCCCAGGGGGTCAGGGTTAGTCTCAGGTAAACTCACTCAGGGGGTCAGGGTCAGTCTCAGGTAAACTCCCCATCAGGGGGGTCAGGGTTAGTCTCAGGTAAACCCACCTAGGGGGCGGGTAAGTCTCAGGTAAACTCACTCAGGGGGGGTTAGTCTCAGGTAAACTCTATCAGGGGTCAGGGTTAGTCTCAGGTAAACTCCTATCAGGGGGTCAGGGTTAGTCTCAGGTAAACACTAGGGGGGGGGTTGGTCTCAGGTAAACTCACTCAGGGGGGTTAGTCTCAGGTAAACTCCACCTAGGGGGTCAGGGTTAGTCTCAGGTAGACTCACTGGGGTCAGGGTTAGTCTCAGGAAACCCTACCTGCGGGGGTCAGGGTTAGTCTCAGGTAAACCCCTATCGGGGGTCAGGGTAGTCTCAGGTAAACTCACTCAGGGGGTCAGGGTTAGTCTGGTAAACTCACTCAGGGGGTAGGGTTAGTCTCAGGTAAACTCTATCAGGTCAGGGAAGCCCCAGGTAAACTCACCCAGGGGGCGGGTTAGTGACTGTAAACCCACTCAGGGGGTCAGGGTTAGTCTCAGGTAAACTCACTCAGGGGGGTCAGGGTTAGTCTCAGGTAAACTCTCTCAGGGGGGTCAGGGTTAGTCTCAGGTAAACTCACTCAGGGGGGTCAGGGTTAGTCTCAGGTAAACTCACTCAGGGGGGTCAGGGTTAGTCTCAGGTAAACTCTATCAGGGGGGTCAGGGTTAGTCTCAGGTAAACTCACTCAGGGGGGTCAGGGTTAGTCTCAGGTAAACTCCTATCAGGGGGGTCAGGGTTAGTCTCAGGTAAACTCACCTAGGGGGCGGTAAGTCTCAGGTAAACTCTCTCAGGGGGCAGGGTTAGTCTCAGGTAAACTCTCTCGGGGTCAGGGTTAGTCTCAGGTAAACTCTAAGGGGGGGGGGTTAGTCTCAGGTAAACTCCCACCAGGGGTCAGGGTTAGTCTGGAAACTCTCTCAGGGGTCAGGGTTAGTCTCAGGTAAACTCTCTCAGGGGGTCAGGGTTGAGTCCAGGTAAACTCTCCTAGGGTCAGGGTTAGTCTCAGTAAACTTACCTAGGGGTCAGGGTTAGTCTCAGGTAAACTCTCTCGTCAGGGTTAGTCTCAGGTAAACTCTCTCAGGGGTCAGGGTTAGTCTCAGGTAAACTCACTCAGGGGGGCAGGGTTGAGTCTCGGGAAAACCTCACTCAGGGGGTCAGGGTTAGGTCTCAGGTAAACTCTACCTCAGGGGGTCAGGGTTGTCTCAGTGTAAACTCCTCTCAGGGGGTCAGGGTAAGTCTCGGGAAACCTCTATCAGGGGGGTGCGGGTTAGTCTCAGGTAAAACTCTCTCAGGGGGGCTGCAGGGTTAGTCTCAGGTAAACTCTATCAGGGGGGTCAGGGTTGGTCTCAGGTAAACTCTATCAGGGGCACAGGGTAAGTCTCGTAGGTAAACCCTACCCAGGGGTCAGGGTTAGTCTCCAGGTAAACTCTACCGGGGGTCAGGGTTAGTCTCAGGTAAACTCTCTCAGGGGGGTCAGGGTTAGTCTCAGGTAAACTCACTCAGGGGGGTCAGGGTTAGTCTCAGGTAAACTCTATCAGGGGGGTCAGGGTAAGTCTCAGGTAAACTCACTCAGGGGGGTCAGGGTTAGTCTCAGGTAAACTCCCTATCAGGGGGGCAAGGGTAAGTCTCAGGAAACCTCTCTCAGGGGGGGTTAGTCTCAGGTAAACTCTCTCTCAGGGGGTCAGGGTTAGTCTCAGGGTAAACTCTATCAGGGGGTCAGGGTTAGTCTCAGGTAAACTCTATCAGGGGGTCAGGGTAAGTCCCAGGTAAACTCACTCAGGGTCAGGGTTAGTCTCAGGTAAACTCTATCAGGGGGGTCAGGGTAAGTCTCAGGTAAACTCACTCAGGGGGGTCAGGGTTAGTCTCTCTGTTGGAACCACGCTCGTCATAGTAAACTAACAGCTGTTAGACATAGACCTCTCTTTCACAAAGACTGCTCACCTGTCCAACCCCTGGAACTAATAATTATTAGTAATAATAATAATAACTAGAAAATTCCTCAAAACATTTTGACAGTGTGCTCTACTAGTTGGTGCTCATCCAAATAACACTAGCTAAGTATTAATAGCAGTAGCGGTAGGAGCATACAGGTCGCACACTGTCACAGAGAGAGAGAGAGAAGACAATTGAATAATAAAGCCCCTATATTCTGCTCCCTTTCAGGTTCATAATTTTATTTTAAGTTTGTACCAAAATAGGTTTACATGGTTTAATTATCAAAAAACACCATATTGTTGTTGTACTGCACAGCGCTCTCACTGCTGCAGATCCCCTTTTCACCTGGTCTCTGTTTTAGCTACAGAGTGAGACATCTCTTCTTCTTCTGTACTATCTTTGATTGCACTCGCACATGCTCAGTAGCTCAGATGTAGATCATGTCAGCTAGCTCCATAGTAGGGCTGAACGATTAATTGCATTTGCGATAATATCGCGATATGTTAAAATGCGATTTCCTAATCGCAAAGGCTGCGATTTGGTCTCGATTTGATGACTCGCGAGAGCAAATCAGTCTGCACTACGCAGAGAAAGCATCAACTTAGCACGCTAACGCTACACTGTACCTTGAGCTGATCTGTCATTCAAACAATTCTGAGTTGAAGTTTAAATCTTTACAGCCATTTTAATAAAATGAAGGGTTTTGTTTGGGCCTCGAGTCCATACATGCAGTTAATGGATACAGGCACGCAGAACTGAAGGCTCGGGTTGGCAACGAAGCTAGCTCTGATTAGCGGTTAGCTCGCGTATCGGTTAGCTCTGGTTAAAAGATATAAAGATATGGGTGGAGGAGCTGCCACTGAGAGGGGTAACAATCAGACTGATAAATGACGGTTTGGGGAGCTTCATTGCCAGCGGCACGCTGTTTCAACGGTTTTATTAGTACAGTTAATCCCACGGCAAGACCACAGCAACTAACGAACGATAGCCTCTTGAGCTAGCGAGTGTTGACGGGTGTCGGCAACGCTAACTTCACGAGGGGGAGGGGCTGGAGGCAGCTCCTCTCTGTGCACTGTAAAAAAATATATGTGTGTGTGTGTGTGTGTGTGTGTGTGTGTGTGTATATGTATATATATATATGTGTATATATATGTATATATATGTGTGTATATATATGTATGTATGTATGTATATGTATGTATATATATATATATATATATATATATATGTATATGTATGTGTATATGTATGTATGTGTTTTTACTTATTTAACTGTCTAGTGTGTAATTGTGTGTTGTTCATACTATACAATGATTTATTGTTTGTCTTTGTTGAATAATACAGAAGACAAAGAGCTTAAAAAAATAATCAAATATCGAATCGCAATCGCAATATTTGGGGAAAAAATCGCAATTAGATTATTTTCAAAAATCGTTCAGCCCTACTCCATAGACAGTAAAAGAAAGGCTGTTTCTCCAACTTCAGTCAGTTCCAAGGCAGGATCAGCTGGGAGACTTCTTCTAAACCAGGGAGCACATGGAAGTAGTTCTTTTGTAGATTAGGGTGAACTTGTGTGTGTTGTAGCAGTGCTTTGCCACTCAGAACGAGCTAGCATGCTAACAGTTGCGGTTAGCCACCCTCGCCCTCATTTAGTTACTACGTGAAAGCCGCGCAGATGTTGACCAGCTCAAACCCGAGACTGAAGGCAGGACACATTCAGAAACCGTATCTCACTCAAAAACAGCATGGATGGATTTTTCCAAAGTTTGTATGCGGTGGAAGCACAAAATAACACCCCAAATCCCAGAAAAGTGATTTTTTTTTTTTTCATAATATGGGCACTTTAACAATAGCAATAGGGATAGATGGGCATACAAGACACCACAAATGCATACAAGTCAAGACCAGAGTACAGCGAAAATTACCATTTACCCTTTCTTTGATTTTGTTATTGCTCACAATGTATACTTGCATACTTTGAGTCTGGTGGGTTTAGGATGCTTAAAGTACTGATTATTTACATGGAGTCTGGTGGGTTTAGGATGCTAAAATTGTTTATTTAATATAATATCATCACAAGAGAGATAAAAGTCTGGCAAACGCATTGATGTGGTTTTTAAGTTTTCTCTCTTGTCCTTTTTCTCCTCCTGTGGCAGTACCAGTTAGCAAAGTGATTCGACAATGGTTGAGTAAAGGTCATCGTCACCACAGGTATATACAGGGTTCATACGCTTTGAAAAAACCTGGAAAAGTTATGGAAATTGAAAAATGCAAATTCCAGGCCTGGAAAGGTTTTTGGAAACATAAAAAAGACCCAGAAAGTTTCCGGAAAAGTCATGGAATTTCTTTTTTAACACAGCATAATAATATGTGATTAATAAATGTATTTTCAAGTCATCTTAACCTCAACGTTGTATCTAGGGAGTGATATTATGAATCCCACTATGAACCACATAAATTGTCATTCATTTTATAGTTAAACCTCTGAGGGTAAACGTTAACACAGATATGTATTCTTATTGTATAAGTCGTAGTCATTTTCAGGAACACACAGTCACGTGGAATTTTGCCAAAAAGTCATGGAAAAGTATTGGTTAAAATGCGTGCATGAACCCGTGTATATAGTTAATATCTTTAGTAACCGCTGATCTGAGCTACCTTTTACCTCCTTCCTGTAAAGAGAGGACAACACGGGCCTACAGTAAAGAGTCTCCATGATAGGTGTGTGTCAGAACTTGTTGCTATGACGGAGTAGAGGAGGGAGGGGGAGACCGTATCTTCCATGGGTCAAATACGTCCATTTAATGATAATTATACCTCCTTAAGTTTGTTCTGTAATTCAACAACCGTGAGTCCAAATGGCAAAATGTTATCATCACGAGAGATAAAAAGGCATTGATTGGTTTTAATGTTTGTGGTGTCAAATATATGCGACATAGAGCAGGTAACAAACAGGGAACCGTCTTTGTACTTTCAGATATCTTTTTTCATTGTTTCTATCGGCAGTTGGTATGAACATAGCCAAAATTTTATGTCCGGTGGATTCCATAGTTGCATGGTTGCATGTCTGCGATTTCCCACATTGTGACCAACCACGATGTATGAAGAGTGAAAACTGTAGAGGAGAGAGTAATTTGTTTTTAAAAATTTCAGAGAATCTTACTGCAGCTCCCCTCTGTCCCTCCCCTCTAACTCAACATTCTGTCCCCATACACTACATTGGAAAATCCTCAACTGGTCTGAAAACTGGATGATATGTAAACTGTGATTTGGTAGAAACCGTGGTTTGATATCAGAATGCCTATTGAGCCCAATAAAGGCCAAAGTCTTGTCTTCGGGTTTAAACTTTTAATTATGTCTCTACATTAAAGTATGGCTTATCAGTATGGCCAAAGGAGGGTTGTTTTGAGCGATGTGAGGCGATTTCCTGGAAGATTCCCCATTAAAGTCTATGGGAATTTCGCGCGAGCATTTTTTTGCCGATTTCGTGGAAAACCCGCGGCAAATCTCTTTAGAAAAGTCATAGCACACCGCTCCAGATCATTACACACTTTTGATATTTTGTGTGCACGGTTGGCAACGCCCCATGACTCAGAAGCGGACAAAAAGAGGTGAATAATAATAAGTATGCAGGATAATAGTCTATAATAGTGCTATTGCAGCACATGGCTACACTGAATAATGATCTATATTAATGTAATGTGTGTTCCAGGAGGGACCTCCCCTTCACAAAGACTGTCACCTGTCCAACCCCTGGAACGAACACAAGCCCGGTCAAGATCGATTCGCGACGTTGGCGGGTCACCGCTAATCACTGATCTCTATCACTTCCAGCCAATCACTGATCTCTATCACTCAGTCACTGATCTCTAATACCTCAGGCTTTCATGTTGGATGTCTGGTTTGTCCTTTGTTTTGTTTTTTAATACAGCTGACTGTATGTGTGTGTGTGTGTGTGTGGGATGTGTGTTGTGATGTGTGTCTGTGACTGTGGGGTGTCGTAATTGTGTGTCTGTGGACTGTGTGTTTGTGACTGTGTGTCTGTGACTGTGTGTGTGTGTGTCTGTGACTGTGTGTGTGTGTGCTCGTGTTCGACACGTGTGTGTGTGTGTGTCTGTGACTGTGTGTGTGTGTGGTTGTGACTGTGTGTGTGGACTGTGAGTGTGTGAGTGTGACTGTGACTGTGTGTGTGTGTGTGTGTGTGTGTGTTTCGTGATGTGTGTGTGTGTGACGTGTGTGTGTGACTGTGATGTGTGTGTCTGTGACTGTGTGTGTGTGTGACTGTGCGTGTGTGTGTGTGTGTGGGACTGTGTGTGTGATGTGTTGTTTGGACTGTGTGTGTGTGTGTGTGACTGTGTGTGTGTCTGTGATGTGTGTGTGTTGTGACTGTGTGTTGTTGTGTGACTGTGTGTTGTTGTGTGACTGTGTGTTGTTGTGTGACTGTGTGTTGTTGTGTGACTGTGTGTTGTAGTGTGACTGTGTGTTGTTGTGATGTGTGTGTGTGTGTCTGTGTGGGTCTGTGACTGTGTGTGGATGTGAGAAGGTGTGAGTTTTGGACGGTGTGGTTGTGAGTTGTGGTTCGAGACTGTGTGTGTGTGATGTGTGTGGTGATTGTTGTGTGTGTGCGACTGTGTGTGTGTGTGGGCGTGTGTCTCGTGATGTGTTTTGCCTTTGGCGTGTAACTGAAACCGTGTTTAAACGGTGAAATGTGTTGCAAGGGAGATCCAGCTCTCCGACATCGGGCTTCAGCCCCGCTACCGTTCCATTGGATCGCAGAGCTGCTGGACATTCACCAGGTGGTTCTCACGAAAGTCTCGTCACAGCCACGTGGATCGCGCCGGGCTCGACCGCTGCGGCAGCAATACGGCAACCAGAACGCGAAGTACAACGCGGTA
>NC_053128.1:34613692-34641366 GCF_010015445.1 Perca fluviatilis | reverse complement strand
TGCCATGTCAAGCCAGCTGGATTCTATTTTATCATTAGTCATTTAGGTCAACATTGATCATTCAGAGAGATCCTCACTGAACTCTGGAGAGAGTTTGCTGCACTGAAAGTAAAGGGGCTGAATAATTTTGCACTTCCACTTTTCTTTCAGTTTTTTATTTGTTAAAAAGGTTTGAAATAGCCAATGAATTTCGCTCCACTTCATAATTGGGACCCACTTGTTGTTGATTCTTCACAAAAATTACAGTTTTATATCTTTATGTTTGAGGCCTGAAATGTGGCAAAAGGTCAAACGCTCAAGGGGTCACTGCAAGGCACTGTACATACATACATACATACACACACACACACACACACACATATATATATATATACACACACACACATATATATATATATACACACACACACACACACATACATATACACACACACACACACACACACAGAGAGGCCTGGAGGCTCTGAGCCAGGTACTAATATCTATCTATATATATATATATATATATATATATATATATATATATATATATATATATATATATATATATATATATATATATATATATATATATATATATATATATATATATATATACACACACACACACACACACACACACACACACACACACACACACACACCACACACACACACACACACACACACACACACACACACAGGGCCTGGGCTCTGGGCAGGTACCTAAACATACTTACTAACTATCTCTCTATTGGTGCTGTCAGTTAAACCCATTTTAATGGCATCACTTTTTTATACATTGAGATTAGCGTTCTTTTTGGCGAGCAAACTCTGTATTTTTTCACCTGCTGTTACAACAACTAGTAGCGTTATAAAAACTACACCACCTACCGATCTAGCTAGACGGAAACACCACAACCAGGCCACACACTGGTTTGGGCTCGCCAGCCCGACCAGAGAGTAGCCGACTAGCCTTACCGTTCTGATTGGATGGCGCCAGGCATCGATAAGATTCTGAATGGAAAGTTTACTTTTAAAAAGTTGCCAAGCACACAGCTGATGGCCCGAACCTCACAGCTGATGACCAGGCACACAGCTGATGGCCAGGCACACAGCTGATGACCAGGCACACAGCTGATGGCCAAGCACACAGCTGATGACCAGGCACACAGCTGATAGCCAGGCACACAGCTGATGGCGAACACACAGCTGATGGCGAACACACAGCTGATGACCAGGCACACAGCTGATGACCAGGCACACACCGCTGATGACCAGGCACACAGCTGATGGCCAGGCACACAGCTGATAGCCAGGGCATATCAAGGGGCATTTAGAATAGATAAAAATGTGCGATTAGTGCGGGTTATATATATATATATGTCTCCTGTTTGTCTGTAGAAGTTGCGGTGCGAGCCTCCCCAGGAGGGGGACAACCAATCAGAAGTGAGGCAGCAGGGTATGGCTGGAGCCAGGTACAGGAAGCTCCTCCCCAGCGTCCACTTGAGAGATGAAGAGAGGAGGATCAGGAGGAGGGAGGAGGAAGGGAGGGCATGGAGGGGGGAGGAGGAGGAGGAGGAGGAGGGAGGAGGGGAGAAGGAGGAGGAGGAGGGAGTACGGCGCCCGTGGCGGGAGGAAGCGACTACGACACTCGCGAGCCGGAAGACTCTCGCTCCGCCTCCTCCGTCAACTTTCGGACGGCGGGAGTCGGTCCACTCAGGCTCCGCCTCCGAGGCATCAGTAACCAGCGGCGTGCGCAAACCCACTCCCCTCTTAGTTCGTTGAAGAGATTAACCCTGATGGGGGCGTTATATCAGCTGTAACACATAAACATAATGTAACAGGTTAACATAATGAATGGATGGATCTGACCGCCTTTAAGCTGAAACTGCTGCTCTGCTTTCATTCTGGGCTTTTATTTTGAAGGTTGGAGAAGCAGGGAAGCTGTCATCATCGGTCAAAGCCGTTACGCAAGAGGATGGAAGTAAGTAATCATATTACATATGGTTCTCTTCATGTAGCCTAGAGTAATCAGATTACATCCATGTCTTACTTCCTGTAGGAGTAATCAGATTACATATTTATTTTCCTGTACCCTGTAATCAGATTACATCCATGTCTTGCTTCCTGTAGAGTAATCAGATTACATATTTATTTTCCTGTACCCTGTAATCCAGATTACATGCATGTCTTCTTCCTGTAGAGTAATCACATTATCTTGTTTAGATCCCACCAGTAACTACGCTACATCTTGCGAGGCCTTCTTCCCTCATAACAACAATCACGAGCTTCTCTGGCTAAAGCTAAGGTTAGCTAATGTTACTCCCTGTTGTTGGTGTGACTTCCCTGTTTATTTGGGGTACTGAGGGGCTAGGTGTAATGGGGAGCTAGGGGGTGTGGGGAGGCTAGGGGCTGAGAGGGAGCTAGGGGGTCTGAGGAGGGAGCTAGGGGTGTAGGGGGCTAGGGGGTATAGAGGGAGCTAGGGGGTGCTGGGAGGGGCTGGGTGTGAGAGCGGGTGGGATAGGGGTGGGGTGGAGGGAGCTAGGGGGTGAGGGCTGGGGGTGTGGGGGGTAGGGGGTTGGGGCGTGGGGTGTATGAGGGGGGTGTGGGGGCTAGGGGTGTGGTGGGGGCTGGGCTAGGGTATGTGGGGGTGACTAGGGGGTTGGACTGGGTAGAGGTGTATGGGTGGGGTATGGGGAGGGGGGTGTACGAGGTGGGGTGGGAGGTGGGGTGAGAGGAGTGTGTGGAGGAGTGGTTGTGGGGGTGTGGGGTATAGGGGAGGGTGGTGTAGGAGTAGGTTGACTGGAGCGGGGGGCGGGTGGAGGGTGGGGTAGGGTGGGAGTTGGGGTTGTGGGGGGGAGGGAGGGGGTGTGGGGGGGTGAAGTGGGGTAGATGGGGGTTGGAGTAGTATGGGAGCTAGGGGCTGGGGAGCTGGGGGTGGGAGGGGTGGGGTGCGAGGTGGGTGTCTAGGGGTATGGAGCGGGTATAAGGCTAGGGGTTGAGGAGCTAGAGTGCGTTGGTTCTATTTTATTTTTTTGTGTGGTGTGGTCAGGTGAGGCGAGAAGGTTCTCGCTTTTCTTCTCTGTGAGGAGGTAGAGTTCAAGGTTAGACCCTTACTACTCCAAGCCTCCAAGGTTAGAACCCTTAAACTACTCAAGCCTCCAAGGTTAGAAACCCCTTAAACTACTCAAGCGCAAGGTTAGAAACCCCTAAACTACTCAGAACCAAGGCCCAAGGGACCCACCCAGTACCCTAACTCAAGCCCTTACAACCAAGCCCACCAATCCCTTAAACCAAGTCAAGGTAGACCCCACGGCTTACACAAGGTAGAAACCCTTAAACTACCCAAACGCTCCAAGGTTAGAAACCCCTTAAACTACCCAAACGCTCCAAGGTTAGAAACCCCTTAAACTACCCAAACGCTCCAAGGTTAGAAACCCCTTAAACTACCCAAACGCTCCAAGGTTAGAAACCCCTTAAACTACCCAAACGCTGCAAGGTTAGAAACCCCTTAAACTACCCAAACGCTGCAAGGTCTGTTACTCCTCCTCTGTCTCATCATGTGTCCTAACTCACCTCCTCTGTTACTCCTCCTCTGTCTCATCATGTGTCCTAACTCACCTCCTCTGTTACTCCTCCTCTGTCTCATCATGTGTCCTAACTCACCTCCTCTGTTACTCCCTCCCTCTGTCTCATCATGTGTCCTAACTCACCTCCTCTTGTTCTCCTCCTCTGTCTTCATGTGTCCTAACTCACCTCCTCTGTTACTCCTCCTCTGTCTCATCAGTATTCTAACTCACCTCCTCTGTTACTCCTCCTCTGTCTCATCATATGTCCTAACTCACCTCCTCTGTTACTCCTCCTCTGTCTCATCATGTGTCCTAACACACCTCCTCTGTTACTCCTCCTCTGTCTCATCATGTGTCCTAACTCACCTCCTCTGTTACTCCTTCACTGGCCTCATCATGTGTCCTAACTCACCTCCTCTGTTAGTCCTCCTCTGTCTCATCATGTGTCCTAACTCACCTCCTCTGTTGAGTCCTCCTCTGTCTCATCATGTGTCCTAACTCACCCTCCTCTGTTAGTCCTCCTCTGTCTCATCATGTGTCCTAACTCACCTCCTCTGTTAGTCCTCCTCTGTCTCATCATGTGTCCTAACTCACCTCCTCTGTTACTCCCTCCTCTGTCTCATCATGTGTCCTAACTCACCTCCTCTGTTACTCCTCCTCTGTCTCATCATGTGCCTAACTCACCTCCTCTGTTACTCCTCCTCTGTCTCATCATGTGTCCTAACACACCTCCTCTGTTACTCCTCCTCTGTCTCATTCCTATTTTTCTAACTCACCTCCTCTGTTACTCCTTCACTGGCCTCATCATGTGTCCTAACTCACCTCCTCTGTTGGTCCTCCTCTGTCTCATCAGTGTCACCAAACTCACCTCCTCTGTTACTCCTCCTCTGTCTCATCATGTGTCCTAACTCACCTCCTCTGTTACTCCTCCTCTGTCTCATCATGTGTCCTAACTCACCTCCTCTGTGCTCCTCCTCTGTCTCATCATGTGTCCTAACTCACCTCCTGTTACTCCTCCTCTGTCTCTATGTGTCCTAACTCTCCTCCTCTGTTACTCCTCCTCGGTCTCATCATTGTGTCCTAACTCACCTCCTCTGTTACTCCTCCTCTGTCTCATCATGTGTCCTAACTCACCTCCTCTGTTACTCCTCCTCTGTCTCATCATGTGTCCTAACTCACCTCCTCTGTTACTCCTCCTCTGTCTCATCATGTGTCCTAACTCACCTCCTCTGTTACTCCTCCTCTGTCTCATCATGTGTTCTAACTCACCTCCTCTGTTAGTCCTCCTCTGTCTCATCATGTGTCCTAACTCACCTCCCTCTGTTAGTCCTCCTCTGTCTCATCATGTGTCCTAACTCACCTCCTCTGTTAGTCCTCCTCTGTCTCATCATGTGTCCTAACTCACCTCCTCTGTTACTCCTCCTCTGTCTCATCATGTGTCCTAACTCACCTCCTCTGTTACTCCTCTCTCTCCAGGCTTTGCCCGGTTGTCCTCAGAGTCTCACCACGGTGGTTCTCCCATCCACTGGGTTCTTCCTGCCGGCATGAACGCCAAGATGCTGGGGGGCGTCTTCAAGATCGACTGGCTCTGCAGGTAGACTCACTCAGGGGGGTCAGGGTTAGTCTCAGGTAAACTCACTCAGGGGGGTCAGGGTTAGTCTCAGGTAAACTCACTCAGGGGGTCAGGGTTAGTCTCAGGTAAAACTCTATCAGGGGGTCAGGGTTGGTCTCAGGTAAAGCTCACTCAGGGGGTCAGGGTTAGTCTCAGGTAAACTCACTCAGGGGTCAGGGTCAGTCTCAGGTAAACTCTATCAGGGGTGTCAGGGTTAGTCTCAGGTAAACTCACTCAGGGGGTCAGGGTAGAGTCTCAGGTAAACTCCTTGGGGGGTCAGGGTTAGTCTCAGGTAAACTCTATCAGGGGGTCAGGTTAGTCTCAGGTAAACTCTATCAGGGGTCAGGGGTTAGTCTCAGGTAAACTCTATCAGGGGTCAGGGTTAGTCTCAGGTAAACTCTATCAGGGGTCAGGGTTAGTCTCAGAGTAAACTCTCTCAGGGTTAGGAGTTGGTCTCAGGTATTAAACTCACTCAGGGGGTCAGGGTTAGTCTAGAGTAAACTCACTCAGGGGTGTGGGTTAGTCTCAGGTAGACTCACTCAGGGGTCAGGGTTAGTCTCAGTGTAAACTTCCAAGGGGGTCAGGGGTTGGTCTCAGGTAAACTCACTCAGGGGGGTCAGGGTTAGTCTCAGGTAAACTCACATCCGGGGGGTCAGGGTTAGTCTCAGGTAAACTCACTCAGGGGGGTCAGGGTTAGTCTCAGGTAAACTCTATCAGGGTCAGGGTTAGTCTCAGGTAAACTCACTCGGGGGTCAGGGTGGTGTCAGGTAAACTCACTCAGGGGTCAGGGTTAGTCTCAGGGAAACTCCTCAGGGGGGGGTTAGTCTCAGGGAAACTACTCAGGGTCAGGGGTTAGTCTCAAGTAGCCTCCTCGGGGTAGGGTAAGTCTCAGGGGTAAACTCACTCAGGGGTCAGGGTTAGTCTCAGGTAAACTCTATCCGGGGGTGGGGTTAGTTCAGGTAAACTCCCTCAGGGGGTCAGGGTTAGTCTCAAGGTAAACTCCTATCAGGGGGTCAGGGGTAGAGTCTCAGGTAGAACTCACTCAGGGGTTCAGGGGTAGAAGTCTCAGGTAAACTCTCTCAGGGGGTCAGGGGTTGTCTCAGGTAAACTCTCTCAGGGGGTCAGGGGTTAGTCTCAGGTAAACTCTATCAGGGGGGTCAGGGTTAGTCTCAGGTAAACTCACTCAGGGGGGTCAGGGTTAGTCTCAGGTAAAACTCTCTCAGGGGGGTCAGGGTTGGTCTCAGGTAGAACTCTCTCAGGGGGTCAGGGGTTAGTCTCAGGTAAACTCTCAGGGGGTCAGGGGTTAGTCTCAGGGTAAACTCACTCAGGGGGTCAGGGTTAGTCTCAGGTAAACTCTCTCAGGGGGTCAGGGGTTAGTCTCAGGTAAAGCTCTCTCAGGGGGTGGGGTTAGTCTAGGTAAAACTCACTCAGGGGTCCAGGGTTAGTCTCAGGTAAAACTCACTCAGGGGGTCAGGGGTTAGTCTCAGGTAAACTCTATCAGGGGGTCAGGGTTAGTCTCAGGTAAACTCTCAGGGGGTCAGGGTTAAGTCTCAGGTAGACTCTATCAGGGGTCAGGGTTAGTCTCAGGTAAACTCTCTCAGGGGTCAGGGTTGGTCTCAGGTAAACTCTATCAGGGGGTCAGGGTTAGTCTAGGTACTCTATGGGGGTAGGGTAAGTCTCAGGTAAACTCACTCAGGGGTCAGGGTTAGTCTCAGGTAAACTCTATCAGGGGTCGGGTTAGTCTCAGGGGAAACTCTCTCAGGGGGGTCAGGGTTAGTCTCAGGTAAACTCACTCCAGGGGGTCAGGGGTTAGTCTCAGGTAAAACTCTTCGGGGGTCAGGTGGTCTCAGGTAAGCTGCTCCAGAGTTGGGGTTTGTCTCAAGGTAACTCTATCGGGGTCAGGGTAAGTTCCAGGGGTAAACTCTCTAGGGGGTCAGGGTTAGTCTCAGGTAAACTCTCTCAGGGGTCAGGGTTAGTCTCAGGTAAACTCTATCAGGGGTCAGGGTTAGTCTCCAGTGGAAACTCTATCAGGGGGTCAGGGTAAGTCTCAGGTGGCTCACTCAGGGGTCAGGGTTAGTCTCAATGGCTATCCAGGGGTCAGGGTAAGTCTCAGGTGAAGCTCACTCAGGGTTAGGGTTAGTCTCTCTGTTGGAACCACGCTCGTCATAGTAAACTAACAGCTGTTAGACATAGACCTCTCTTTCACAAAGACTGCTCACCTGTCCAACCCCTGGAACTAATAATTATTAGTAATAATAATAATAACTAGAAAATTCCTCAAAACATTTTGACAGTGTGCTCTACTAGTTGGTGCTCATCCAAATAACACTAGCTAAGTATTAATAGCAGTAGCTGTATGGACGTACATAGGTCACACTGTCACAGAGAGAGAGAGAGAGAGAATACAATTGATTAAAGCGCCCATATTCTGCTCATTTTCAGGTTCATAATTTTATTTTAAGTTTGTACCAAAATAGGTTTACATGGTTTAATTATCAAAAAACACCATATTGTTGTTGTACTGCACAGCGCTCTCACTGCTGCAGATCCCCTTTTCACCTGGTCTCTGTTTTAGCTACAGAGTGAGACATCTCTTCTTCTTCTGTACTATCTTTGATTGCACTCGCACATGCTCAGTAGCTCAGATGTAGATCATGTCAGCTAGCTCCATAGTAGGGCTGAACGATTAATTGCATTGCGATAATGTCGCGATATGTTAAAATCACGTTTCCCTAATCGTAAAGGCTGCGTTTGGTCTCGATTTGATGACTCGTGAGGACAAATCAGTCTACCTCGCAGAGAAGCATCAACTTAGCACGCCGCGCTACACTGTACCTTGAGCTGATCTGTCATTCAAACAATTCTGAGTTGAAGTTTAAATCTTTTCGCCATTTTAATAAAATGAAGGGTTTTGTTTGGACGCGAGTCCATACATGCAGTTAATGGATACGAGGCATGCAGAACTGAAGGCTCGGTTGGCACGAGCTAGCTCTGATTAGCGGTTAGCTCCGGTTAGCGGTTAGCTCCGTTATAAAGATATAAAGATATGGGTGGAGGAGCTGCCACTGAGAGGGTAACAAATCAGACTGATAAATGGCGGTTTGGGGAGCTTTCACAGCAGCGTGGCAGCGGTGTTTCAACGGTTTTATTAGTACAGTTAATCCGCACGCAAGACCACAGCAACTAACGTAACGATAGCCTCTCTGAGGCTAGCGCAGTGTTGTGGGTGTTGGCACGTAACTACGCGGGAGGGGCTGGAGGCAGCTCCTCTCTGTGCACTGTAAAAAAATATATGTGTGTGTGTATGTATTATGTGTGTGTGTGTATTATGTATATATATATATGTGTATATATATGTGTATATATATGTGTGTATATATATGTATG
Organism: Perca fluviatilis; assembly: GCF_010015445.1. Classification (NCBI taxonomy): domain Eukaryota; kingdom Metazoa; phylum Chordata; class Actinopteri; order Perciformes; family Percidae; genus Perca; species Perca fluviatilis. Next base: position 34,632,816 of record NC_053128.1, on the reverse strand, counting down.
TATGTATGTATATGTATGTATATATATATATATATATATATATATGTATATGTATGTGTATGTATGTATGTGTTTTACTTATTTAACTTAGTGTTGTATTTGTGTTTGTTCATACTATACAATGATTTATTGTTTGTCTTTGTTGAATAATACAGAGACAAAGGAGCTTAAAAATAATCAAATATCAATCGTAATCCTAATATTTGGGGAAAAAATCGCAATTAGATTATTTTCAAAAATCGTTCAGCCCTACTCCATAGACAGTAAAAGAAAGGCTGTTTCTCCAACTTCAGTCAGTTCCAAGGCAGGATCAGCTGGGAGACTTCTTCTAAACCAGGGAGCACATGGAAGTAGTTCTTTTGTAGATTAGGGTGAACTTGTGTGTGTTGTAGCAGTGCTTTGCCACTCAGAACGAGCTAGCATGCTAACAGTTGCGGTTAGCCACCTCGTCTCACTTAGTTACGTAGAAAGCCGTGCAGATGTTGACCAGCTCACCCGGAGACTGAAGGCAGGACACATTCAGAAACCGTATCTCACTCAAAACAGCATGGATGGATTTTTTTCAAAGTTTGTCTGCGTGTGGAAGCACAAAATAACACCCCAAATCCCAGAAAAGTGATTTTTCTTTTTTTTCATAATATGGGCACTTTAACAATAGCAATAGGGATAGATGGGCATACAAGACACCACAAATGCATACAAGTCAAGACCAGAGTACAGCGTAGTACCACTTACCCTTTCTTTTGATTTTGTTATTGCTCACAATGTATACTTGCATACTTTGAGTCTGGTGGGTTTAGGATGCTTAAAGTACTGATTATTTACATGGAGTCTGGTGGGTTTAGGATGCTAAAATTGTTTATTTAATATAATATCATCACAAGAGAGATAAAAGTCTGGCAAACGCATTGATGTGGTTTTAAGTTTTCTTGTCCTCTCCTTTTCTTCTCCTCCTGTGGCAGTACGTGTTGCTAAAGTGATTCGACAATGGTTGAGTAAAGGTCATCGTCACCACAGGTATATACAGGGTTCATACGTTTTGAAAAAAACCTGGAAAAGTTATGGAAATTGAAAAATGCAAATTCCAGGCCTGGAAAGGTTTTGGAAACATAAAAAAGACCCAGAAAGTTTCGGAAAAGTCATGGAATTTCTTTTTTTAACACAGCATAATAATATGTGATTAATAAATGTATTTTCAAGTCATCTTAACCTCAACGTTGTATTCAGGGAGTGATATTATGAATCCCACTATGAACCACATAAATTGTCATTCATTTTATAGTTAAACCTCTGAGGGTAAACGTTAACACAGATATGTATTCTTATTGTATAATGTCGACATTTTCAGGAACACACAGTCATGGAAATTTGCCAAAAAGTCATGGAAAAGTATTGGTTAAAATGCGTATGAACCCTGTATATAGTTAATATCTTTAGTAACCGCTGATCTGAGCTACCTTTACTCTGCTTTCCTGTAAAGAGAGGACAACACGGCCTACAGTAAAGAGTCTCCATGATAGGTGTGTGTGTCAGAACTTGTTGCTATGACGGAGTAGAGGAGGGAGGGGGAGACCGTATCTTCCATGGGTCAAATACGTCCATTTAATGATAATTATACCTCCTTAAGTTTGTTCTGTAATTCAACAACCGTGAGTCCAAATGGCAAAATGTTATCATCACGAGAGATAAAAAGGCATTGATTGGTTTTAATGTTTGTGGTGTCAAATATATGCGACATAGAGCAGGTAACAGAAACGGCGAACCGTCTTTGTACTTTCAGATATCTTTTTTGTTTTCTATCGGCAGTTGGTATGAACATAGCCAAAATTTTATGTCCGGTGGATTCCATAGTTGCATGGTTGCATGTCTGCGATTTCCCACATTGTGACCAACCACGATGTATGAAGAGTGAAAACTGTAGAGGAGAGAGTAATTTGTTTTTAAAAATTTCAGAGAATCTTACTGCAGCTCCCCCCTCTGTCCTCCCCTCTAACTCAACATTCTGTCCCCATACACACACATTGGAAAATCTCAACTGGTCTGAAAACTGGATGATATGTAAACTGTGATTTGGTAGAAACCGTGCTTGATATCAGAATGCCTATTGAGCCCAATAAAGGCCAAAGTCTTGTCTTCGGTTTAAACTTTTAATTATGTCTCTACATTAAAGTATGGTACAGTATGGCCAAAGGAGGGTTGTTTTAAGGTGATGTGAAGATTTCCTGAAGATTTCCCATTAAAGTCTATGGGAAATTGCGGGCATATTTTTGCCGATTTCGCGTGAAAACCGGGCCAATCGTCTTAGAAAAGCCCCTTTCAGATCATTACACACGTTTTGATGTATTTTGTGTGCACGTGTTGGCAACGCTCCATGACTAGAAGCGGGACAAAAAAGAGGCGGAATAATAATAAGTATGCAGGATAATAGTCTATAATAGTGCTATTGCAGCACATCGCCACACTGAATAATGATCTATATTAATGTAATGTGTGTCTCCAGGAGGGACCTCCCCTTCACAAAGACTGCTCACCTGTCCAACCCCTGGAACGAACACAAGCCCGTCAAGATCGGACGCGACGGCCAGGTCAGCCAATCACTGATCTCTATCACTTCAGCCAATCACTGATCTCTATCACTTCAGCCAATCACTGATCTCTATCACTTCATAGGCTTTCTCATGTTGGATGTCTGGTTTGTCCTTTGTTTTGTTTTTTAATACAAGCTGACTTATGTGTGTGTGTGTGTGTGTATTGTGTGTGTGTGTGTGTCTGTGACTGTGTGTCTGTGACTGTGTGTCTGTGACTGTGTGTCTGTGACTGTGTGTGTGTGTGTCTGTGACTGTGTGTGTGTGTGTGTCTGTGTGTGTGTGTGTGTGTGTGTGACTGTGTGTGTGTGTGTGTGTCTGTGACTGTGTTTGTGTGACTGTGTTTGTGTGTGACTGTGACTGTGTGTGTGTGTGTGTGTTGTGTGTCTGTGACTGTGTGTGTGTTGTGTTATGTGTGTGTGTGACTGTGACTGTGTGTGTGTCTGTGACTGTGTGTTGTGTGTGTCTGTGACTGTGTGTGTGTGTGTGTTGTGTGTCTGTGACTGTGTGTGTGTCTGTGACTGTGTGTGTGTCTGTGACTGTGTGTGTGTGTGTGACTGTGTGTGTGTGTGTGCTGTATTGTGTGTGGTGACTGTGTGTGTGTTTTGCTGTGTGTGTGTGTGTGTGACTGTGTGTGTGTCTGTGACTGTGTGTGTGTGTGTGTGACTGTGTGTGTGTGACTGTGTGTGTGTCTGTGACTGTGTGTGTGTGTTTCTGTGTGTGTGTCTGTGACTGTGTGTGTGTGTGACTGTGTGTGTGTCTGTGACTGTGTGTGTGTCTGTGACTGTGTGTGTGTCTGTGACTGTGTGTGTGTGTGTGTGCTGTGTGTGTGTCTGTGACTGTGTGTGTGTGTGTGTGTGTGTCTGTGACTGTGTGTGTGTGTGTGTGACTGTGTGTGTGTCTGTGACTGTGTGTGTGTGTTTCTGTTTTTATGTGTAACTGAAATGTTTAAACGGGTGAAATGTGTTGCAGGAGATCCAGCCTGACATCGGCGCCCAGCTCTGCGCCCTGTTCCCATTGGACGAGAGCGTGGACATTCACCAGGTGGCTCGCCGAGTTCGTCACAAGCGCCGGACGCCGTCGGAGCCGCGGCCCCGAGGCCGACCACCGCAGCGCGAGCCGGGAAGGTTAGCCAATCACCAAGCTCCTCCTCCCGCTTCCTGTTCTTCTTCTTCTGCTGCTGCGACCGTGGTGGCGCCACCTGCTGCCGGACGACGGAGAGGGCCGCTGCCTTTAGCTAGCGGCCTGTGGCTAGCAGCTAGCGGCCCACGGCTAGCGGCTCCGGCGCGGCTAGCGGCCCACGGCTAGCGGCTCACGGCTAGCGGCTCACGGCTAGCGGCCCACGGCTAGCGGCTCACGGCTAGCGGCTCACGGCGCTGCTTCTCTGGTTGTTGTGGTTGGTTTCCAGTCTGGAGTTTCCAGCATCAAGAAAAAGTCAGGCAGGAAGTAGAATTCCTCGGTGGGCGGTGAAGTCAGGATTCACTGATTTAATCTCAGTCTAATTTAGAGCTAAATGCTAAATGCTAAGTGTAATTCCTCACTTTGTTTGTTTTTGATTTCAGCGAGATGCAGATTCAGAGTGATTTCAGATAGATTTATGATTTCATTGTTGCTAAACTTCTCCTTTTGAAGCTCTTCTTCTTTACAGGAGCTTCAAACCTCGGAAGTAAAAAACAAATCTGGCTTTTAGCTGGACTGTTGCTGGCCTTTCAGAATAAAAGCAGAGAGGACATTGGCCTTTCAGAATAAAAGCAGAGAGGACATTGGCCTTTCAGAATAAAAGCAGAGAGGACTCTGGCCTTTCAGAATAAAAGCAGAGAGGACATTGGCCTTTCAGAATAAAAGCAGAGAGGACTCTGGCCTTTCAGAATAAAAGCAGAGAGGACTCTGGCTGGACTGACAGAGGAGGGGGTTGGTGAGGGGAAGGAGGTAGAGAGAGGCCCAGCGGACTGGGTTTGAGAAGGGGGCGTGGCCTCTGGACTTTATCCAATCACAGGGAGGGGAGTGTGTGCTTGTTCAAAGCAGGTAAAGTTTCAGAGGAAAGGAAGGAAAAGCTGGACTCCATTTAAGGACTGAAATAATGCTGAGCACCCTCCCCCCGCCATGAAAGGACAGTTAAACTGCCCCCCTCCTCCTCCAGCACACACACACTGATCGGACTAGGAGCTCCTTAGAGACGGCATGCGTCGCTGTATGTGTGTTGTGTTGTTGTGTGTGTGTGTTTTATTATTGTTGTGTGTTTGTGCTGTGTGTGGTGTGTTTATACTGTGTGTTTGTGTTTGTGTGTGTTTTTTTTGTTTTGTGTGTGTGTGTGTGTGTTTGTATTTTGCTGTTTGTTGTTTTTGTGTGTGTGTGTGTGTTGTGTTTTGCGTGTTGTTTGTTTGTTTGTTTTATGTATGTTTTTGTGTTGTGTGTGTGTGTGTGTGTGTGTGTGTTTTTATTTTATTTTGTGTGTGTGTGCGTGTGTGTGTTGTTTGGGTGTGTGTGTGTGTATGTGTGTGTGTTTTTGTGTGTGTGTGTGTGTGTTTTTGTGTGTGGTGTTTATGCTGTGTGTGTATTATGTTGTGTGGTGTATGTGTGTTGGTGTGTGTATTGTGGTGTTTATACGTTCTGTGTGTGTGTGTGTGTGTGTTTGTGTGTGTGTGTGTGTGTGTGTGTTTGTGCGTGTGGTGTTTTATACGTGTGGTGTGTGTGTGTGTGTGTGTTTGTGGTGTTTATGCGTGACTGTGTGTGTGTGTGTGTGTGTGTGTGTGTGTGTGTGCGTGTGGTGTATGTGTGTGAGGTGTGTGTGTGTGTGTGTGTGTGTGTGTTTGTGCGTGTGTGTGTGTGTGTGTGTGTGCGTGTGGTGTATGTGTGTGTGGTGTGTGTGTGTGTGTGTGTGTTGGTGTTTATGCGTTCTGTGTTTGTTGTGTGTGTGTTGTGTGTTGTTTTGCGTGCTGTGTGTGTGTGTGTGTGTGTGTGTGTGTGTGTGTGGTGTTTGTACGTGTGTGTGTGTGGTGTATGTGTGTGTGGTGTGTGTGTGTGTGTGTGTGTGGTGTTTGTACGTGTGTGTGCGTGTGCGTGCTGCTCTCTCTTATGAACTGAAAATAAAAGTGTGTGTGTGAGGAAAGAAAAACAAAAGTAAAGGGAGACTCGAACGGACGGAGCGGCAGAAAGACGTTTTTGTGGTTTGAGATTTAAGGACTGTTGCTGGTCTGGAGGGGGTGGGGGGGGCTGGTCTGAGAGGGGGTGGGGGAGAGGCTTGGTTGGTTGGTTGGCAGGACTGCACCATCATCACCATCATCATCACCCCCTCCACACCCTTTCAAAGTAAGAGGGGTTATAAAAAGCCTTAAACATGGACTGATGAGGAGAAAAACTGTTGTTAAAATCAAAAGTTACAGCCCCTCCCACATTTACAGCCCCTCCCACATTTACAGCAGAAGAGCGGTATGTTGTCCCTTTCAGAGGCTTCTTCTTCTTTGTTTGTTGTTTTTATTGTGTGTGTGAAGCTAAATGTGTCAATGCTGCTGTAACCGTGAGACAGTGAAGTACTTCCTGGACACAGACGTACACCAAAATCACAGGTTTGTGTCCGAGCGCTTCCAGACGTATGACGTCATCGACCCCCAGAGTCTCGAGTCCGATTAAGAAAAACTTTACCACGCGAGAAGGTGAAGAGGGAGACGCAGACTGATCAGTCTCTCCGAGTTGGTCCAGAAAGTTCCTCAGAACACCGAAGAGACGAGACCTAATACGTCTCCATAGCAACAGGCGGCGCTAATCTGTGGTGTCGCTCAAAAAATGAAAACCGGCAGCTGATTGGACGAAATCGTCACGCGGGTCTGGTTTCTCCAGAAACTCAAAGCCAGACTGTCGTGGCGGCTGGTTCAGAATCTGATCTCATATTGGACTAAAGTAGTTCACCGAAACGTGTTTCTGAAAACATTTTAACAGAGAAATAGGCCGTGCAGTTGCTGAATCTGAAAATGAGAATAATGACACAAAAATAATCATTCCCTTCAATGCCGTGAATCATAACGCAATCGCAATATCAGTCAAAAATAATCTCCGTTAGATATTGCCTCATATCGTGCTGCCCTAGTACAGCTCTACAGCGCCGGGGAACGCCGTTAACCACGAATAGCCCAATGCCAGTGTGAACGCGCCAAGCCAAGGACAACGCTGTTAGACAGAACCAGCAGACAGCAGAGGAACCAGCAGAGAGCAGGACCAGCAGAACCAGCAGACAGCAGGATCAGTAGCTGTAGCTCAGGGGCCAGCAGCCTGCGCCTCTTTAAAGGCCCTAACCCACCAACCAGACGGACTGATCAGTCTCCCCGGGGTCCAAAAAGTGCCTCAGAACACACCAAAGAGACGCCTACTTGAGCGTACGTTCTGCGCGTGCGCGAGACGTAATACAAGCAATGAAAACCGGTATTGAAGAACGCGTCATGTGGGTCTGGCTGCTCCTAGACCATCATGGCTGCTCGTTCAGAATCAGATGTCATATTGGACTAAAATAGTTCACCGAAACGTGTTTCTGAAATCATTTTAACAGAGAAATAGGCCGTGCAGTTGCTGAATCAACAAAGGTCAGTTTAAAGGTGCCCTGCCACACGTGTATTTCCTGACTTTGTGGTGATCTCTGAAGGTCTACCATGGACTCTGTAACCTTGGTTACCTTGTTTCAAGCCATTCTAGCGCGGTTTAGAAAGCCTGCAGGAATACTCAGCTCGATTTCTGCCAGTTCTCATTAATATTCAACAAGCTAAGCTGTTTGACTCTGATTGGCTAACAGCTAGCCAATGAGAGCTTGGCTGTCAGCATCCTTTACCCAGCCCAACTGGGCGAGCTCATGAATAGTAATGAGCTCAGGCAGTATGATGTCAGACTGACCAGCTGTTGTGATTGGTCTGATTTCTCCTCTTAGAGCTGACAGAGGAGGTAGCAGTTCATTTTCACCTTCACCACATAACACACTGAAAAAATATTTAGAAAAATACAAGTAAAAACGGCTTTGTGTGGCAGGGCACCTTTAAAAGATTTTAGTTAGATTTTGAGAGACTAGTCACGCTCATCTCATTTCCGGGTTAGCTCTCCACCAATCAGATTGGTCATTGAGTGCGACTGCCCGCCCTCCGACCCAGCGAGTCAGGTTGTCAGACGACACACCGAACAGCCTCGAGTCACCGACCTCGCCAGACTGTCAGACGGCTGATTATCGGCGCGGTGGGTCAGGCATTAACCCGTCTCCAGCGGCGCCCTGAACACTGGTTATTCATGAATATTATAATTTAATTCATACGAGACATTTATGTAAGACATTCTTACATTTGACATTTAAGCTAAGAAACGTTTCGGTTAGCTCAAAGCGTTTGCATATATCTTCCCAGAGGGGCGTGGCTACCATCTCCGTAACGGAAAGGGACATGCAGACTCTAAACAGAGACAGGAAGTGATGTCAGAGCCCCTGTAGACTTAAATAGAGACAGGAAGTGATGTCAGAACCTGGAAGGCTGCACCTTCAGAGTAAATCTGTCCCATCGCAAGATTTTAACAATTTTGGTGAAGTTCAGTTTTTTTCCTGTTTAAAATGTGTTTTCTCTGACTGTTTTAATGTGTATTAATGTGTGTGTGTGTGTGTGTGTGTGTGTGTGTGTATTAATGTGTGTGTGTCTCTGTGTGTTAGGGCTGGGGGTAAACGATTATTTATCAAACAATCGGCACAGTCGACTAATCCAACGACTAATTAGACGATTAATCTAACATTTATTTTTCGGTTCCTCGATTAATAAAAACTATAATGTATCAAATAAATACCCCCAAAAAATCTTAATATACTTTATCAAACAGTTTTGTACAGCAGAAAATCTTCTGCTTTAAACAAAATAAAATAAATACAATTATTTTACTGTTATACAAAATGAAAGGCCAGCCTGTTTACTCTTTTACAGTTCCAACATAACTCTCTCCTAACTCTAAAAAATTAAAAAGTTGTAGTGCAAAAAAATACCGTGCAGTATAGACATTCCTGAGAGTGTTTAACACAACATAAAATCCCTGTTTTCAGTTTTACAGTCCCAACATCACTCTCTCCTGTACAAAGCTACTGCAATCTGCTTGCTACCGTTAGCTAGAGCTAGCAGCTGTGCTCTTTGGTGGTGCAAGGCTAACCAACGCATCTTAGCTCTCTGTGCAGTTTGTTCATGCTAGGTTAGTAGCTAACGTTCATGTTAGCTAACGTTAGCTACTATAGATAGCTGTGTTCTGCAGCCGTAAGCTAGCTACGATTCAAGCCAACATTAGATAATAACTAACGTTAGCTAAACACAGCTGTCTAGGCGCCAGTAGCTAACGTTCACGTTAGCTAACGTTAGCTACTAACCTAGCACCAGCCTAGCACCACCGAAGTGCGCAGAGCTCAAGCAACACAACACAACACACTACGCAAACATGAAATTAATTTAGCCATCGTTACTACTTGTTATTGTTTCCTTCACGAGTGACGATGGGGTTCCTCTGTTTACGATGCTCCCGCGGTGCTGGTGTGGGACGCCAACTCCATTTGGCAAAGAGCGCAAATAACGACACCTTTTACGTTTGGGACTAAATCTGAAGTATTCCCATACCTTCGATGATTTAGGGCGAGCTGTTCTTTAGGACTTTTTATTTTATTGGGGCTTTGTTGGGAATTATGTGCGGAGGTTGGGGTTTCGTTCTCCATTCAGCGATGTTTTGGTCTTCCACGTTTGTGCCGAAGCGGCGACGCGAAAATATGACGTTGACGTAATTTTGACGTCATCGACACATCGCTACAGGTGTGTGTGTGTGTGTGTGTGTACGAGTGTGTGTGTGTGTGTGTGTGTGTGTGTGTGTGTGTGTGTGTGTGCACACGAGTGTGTATGTGTGAGTGTGTGTGTGCACGAGTGTGTATTAGTGTGTGTGAGTATGTGTGTGTGTGTGTATGTGTGTCTTAACTGTGAACTTTTTGCGTAGGCGTCGCCCTGAAGAGTACGACCTCCACGGCAGGAAGCGGCCGCGGGCCGATGGTCCGCCAGACTTCAACCAGCGAGCAGGTCCTTAAAACTGTAACGATGACTCAGCATTAATCTGTACACTGTAACGATGACTCAGCATAAGTCTGTACAGTGTAACGATGACTCAGCATGACTCAGCATAAGTCTGTACAGTGTAACGATGACTCAGCATAAGTCTGTACAGTGTAACGATGAGTCAGCATAAGTCTGTAAACTGTAACCATGAGTCAGCATAAATCTGTACACTAACGATGACTCAGCATGACTCAGCATAAGTCTGTACACTGTAACGATGACTCAGCATAAATCTGCGAACTATCGATGTCTCAGCATAAGTCTGTAAACTAGCAATGACTCAGCAGAAGTCTGTACACTAACGATGACGCAGCATAAGTCTGTCAACAGTAGTTACTTTTAGTTGTATATGACTTATTTTTTAGGTACTTTTTAAAGTTTTTTTATCTTTATGAAGTGTAATTTACTTTATTTAAACAGTTATTGTGTTGAGAATGAGTTTTTATTGGACTTTTCTTTCTCTTTAACTGTAACTCTGAACTTCTCGCCAGCTGACGGACAAACCGTCTGAAAAGTAAAATGTAACGTAAGAATTTATTTTATCTTCAGGATTCATCCAGGACCTTCGTAACCAGCCGGTGGACAGGTGAGACGCACGCCATCACTCACCTGAAACAGGAAGTAGGCAGGGCTATGTGAAATAGGCAGGGCTATGTGAAGTATGTAGGGGCTAAGTAAAGTATGAGGGGTTATATGAAGTATGTAGGGGCTATGTAAAGTATGTAGGGTTTATGTGAAGTATGAGGGGTTATATGAAGTATGTAGGGGCTATGTGAAGTATGTAGGGGCTATGTGAAGTATGTAGGGGCTATGTGAAGTATGTAGGGGCTATGTGAAGTATGTAGGGGCTATGTAGTATGTAGGGGCTATGTGAAGTATGTAGGGGCTATGTGAAGTATGTAGGGGCTATGTGAAGTATGTAGGGGCTATGTAAAGTATGTGGTGGCTATGTAAAGTATGAGGGGTTATATGAAGTATGTGGTGGCTATGTGAAGTATGTGGTGGCTATGTGAAGTATGAGGGGCTATAAGTATGTAGGGGCTATGTGAAGTATGTAGGGGCTATGTGAAGTATGTGGTCGCTATGTGAAGTATGTGGTCGCTATGTGAAGTATGTGGTGGCTATGTGAAGTATGTGGTGGCTATATAAAGTATGTAGGGGCTATGTGAAGTATGTGGTCGCTATGTGAAGTATGTGGTGGCTATGTGAAGTATGTGGTGGCTATGTGAAGTATGTGGTGGCTATGTGAAGTATATAGGGGTTATATGAAGTATGTGGTGGCTATGTAAAGTATGTAGGGGTTATATGAAGTATGTGGTGGCTATGTAAAGTATGTAGGGGCTATGTGAAGTATGTGGTGGCTATGTGAAGTATGTGGTGGCTATGTGAAGTATGTGGTGGCTATGTGAAGTATGTGGTGGCTATGTGAAGTATGTGGTGGCTATGTGAAGTATGTAGGGGCTATGTGAAGTGTGTAGGGTTTATGTGAAGTATGTAGGGGCTATGTGAAGTGTGTAGGGTTTATGTGAAGTATGTAGGGGCTATGTGAAGTATGTAGGGGCTATGTGAAGTATGTAGGGTTTATGTGAAGTATGTAGGGGCTATATGAAGTATGTAGGGGCTATGTGAAGTATGTAGGGGCTATGTGAAGTATGTAGGGGCTATGTGAAGTATGTAGGGTTTATGTGAAGTATGTAGGGGCTATGTGAAGTATGTAGGGGCTATGTGAAGTATGAGGGGTTATATGAAGTATGTAGGGGCTATGTGAAGTATGTAGGGGCCATGTGAAGTTTGAGGGGTTATATGAAGTATGTAGGGGCCATGTGAAGTATGTAGGGGCTATGTGAAGTATGTAGGGGCTATGTGAAGTATGTAGGGGCTATGTGAAGTATGTAGGGGCTATGTGAAGTATGAGGGGTTATATGAAGTATGTGGTGGCTATGTAAAGTATGTAGGGGTTATATGAAGTATGTGGTGGCTATGTAAAGTATGTGGTGGCTATGTGAAGTATGTGGTGGCTATGTGAAGTATGTAGGGGTTATATGAAGTATGTGGTGGCTATGTAAAGTATGTGGTGGCTATGTGAAGTATGTGGTGGCTATGTGAAGTATGTAGGGGTTATATGAAGTATGTGGTGGCTATGTAAAGTATGTAGGGGCTATGTAAAGTATGTAGGGGCTATGTAAAGTATGTAGGGGCTATGTGAAGTATGTGGTGGCTATGTGAAGTATGTGGTGGCTATGTGAAGTATGTAGGGGTTATATGAAGTATGTGGTGGCTATGTAAAGTATGTAGGGGCTATGTGAAGTATGTGGTGGCTATGTGAAGTATGTGGTGGCTATGTGAAGTATGTGGTGGCTATGTGAAGTATGTAGGGGTTATATGAAGTATGTAGGGGTTATGTGGAGTATGTAGGGGTTATGTGGAGTAGGCGGGGTCCATGTGGAGTAGGCGGGGTCCATGTGGAGTAGGCGGGGTCCATGTGGAGTAGGCGGGGCACAGACATTTTTAATTTAAAGCCAAAATAACGGAACATACCTGTTCAGCTGTTTGGTTTTATATTAAGATTTAACACAAAGCTCTTTTTCTTTTGAAAGCTTTCAAAATAGTATCACTATTCCAGAGATCCTTTATTGAAATAAAGAGCTTTTTTCAACTTTGTTGTTTTTTTTCAGACGATTCTCCGGCATGAGACGAGATGTTTTTCTCAACGGGGTGAGTCACAAACATGTTAGCTTAGCTTCAACCTGTTAGCATGGTAGCTTAACTTCAACCTGTTAGCATGGTAGCTTAACTTCAACCTGTTAGCATGTTAGCTTTGCTTCAACCTCTTAGCATGGTAGCTTAGCTTCAGTATGTTAGCATGGTAGCTTAGCTTCAACCTCATAGGATGTTATCTTAGCTTCAACCTCTTAGCATGTTAGCTTAGCTTCAACCTCTTAGCATGTTAGCTTAGCTTGATTTCCGAGGTTTTAAAGCTACGCCTTGTGTGTGTTCCAGTCGTATAACGACTACATGAGGGACTACCACCACAGCGTTGGCCCCCCCGCTCCCTGGCAGACTCTGGTGAGCCTCTCTCTGATTGGTTGTTGGTCTGTAAGTTTATTGGCTGAGATGGAGAATTGATGATGTCATGTGTGTGTCAGCAGGCGGCGTACCCGGGCGTGGGCCAGCCGCCCCCCCACCACCCCCCCTACTACCACCACAGCCACCCCCCGCCCCCCCCACACCAGGCCTACCACCACCACCCACTGCCTCCACACGAGGCTCCGCCCCCTCGCTTCAGAGACAAGCAGCGGGCGCCGCCACACCGCGCCTTCACCTCTAGTCCCGTAAGTTACTCTGGTTCTACTGGTTCTACTGTGGTTCTACTGGTTCTACTGTGGTTCTACTGTGGTTCTACTGGTTCTACTGTGGTTCTACTGGTTCTACTGTGGTTATACTGGTTCTACTCTGGTTCTACTGGTTCTACTGTGGTTCTACTGGTTAAACTGTGGTTCTACTGGTTCTACTCTGGTTCTACTGGTTCTACTCTGGTTCTACTGGTTCTACTGTGGTTCTACTGGTTAAACTGTGGTTCTACTGGTTCTACTGTGGTTCTACTGGTTATACTGGTTATACTGTGGGTTTGGGTTATTTTATACAGAGCTGCAAACATGAATGGATTAGTTATCAACTATTAAAGTGCTCATATTATGCATTTTCAGGTTCATAATTGTATTTAGAGGTTATACCAGAATAGGTTTACATGGTTTAATTATCAAAAAACACCATATTTTTGTTGTACTGCACATTGCTGCAGCTCCTCTTTTCCCCCTGTGTTCAGGTCTCTGTTTTAGCTACAGAGTGAGACCTCTCACTGCTGGAACATCTTTGTTGGCAGTCGCACATGCTCAGTACCTAGGTAAGGACTACTAGCCAGTCAGAAGCAGAGTATGAGGGCCCTGACAGTACCTAGGTAAGGACTACTAGCCAGTCAGAAGCAGAGTATGAGGGCCCTGACAGTACCTAGGTAAGGACTACTAGCCAGTCAGAAGCAGAGTATGAGGGCCCTGACAGTACCTAGGTAAGGACTACTAGCCAGTCAGAAGCAGAGTATGAGGGTCCTGACAGTACCTAGGTAAGGACTACTAGCCAGTCAGAAGCAGAGTATGAGGGCGTGCACTGACAGTAGCTAGGTAAGGACTACTAGCCAGTCAGAAGCAGAGAATGAGGGCGTGCCCTGACAGTACTTAGGTAAGGACTACTAGCCAGTCAGAAGCAGAGAATGAGGGCGTGCCCTGACAGTACCTAGGTAAGGACTACTAGCCAGTCAGAAGCAGAGAATGAGGGCGTGCCCTGACAGTACTTAGGTAAGGACTACTAGCCAGTCAGAAGCAGAGTATGAGGGGCCCTGACAGTACCTAGGTAAGGACTACTAGCCAGTCAGAAGCAGAGAATGAGGGCGTGCCCTGACAGTACTTAGGTAAGGACTACTAGCCAGTCAGAAGCAGAGAATGAGGGCGTGCCCTGACAGTACTTAGGTAAGGACTACTAGCCAGTCAGAAGCAGAGTATGAGGGCCCTGACAGTACCTAGGTAAGGACTACTAGCCAGTCAGAAGCAGAGTATGAGGGCGTGCACTGACAGTAGCTAGGTAAGGACTACTAGCGAGCCAGAAGCAGAGTATGAGGTGCCCTGACAGTACCTAGGTAAGGACTACTAGCCAGTCAGAAGCAGAGTATGAGGGCCCTGAAGTACCTAGGTAAGGACTACTAGCCAGTCAGAAGCAGAGAATGAGAGTGCCCTGACAGTACTTAGGTAAGGACTACTAGCCAGTCAGAAGCAGAGTATGAGGCCCTGACAGTACCTAGGTAAAGACTACTAGCCAGTCAGAAGCAGAGTATGAGGGCCCTGACAGTACCTAGGTAAGGACTACTAGCCAGTCAGAAGCAGAGTATGAGGCCCTGACAGTACCTAGGTAAGGACTACTAGCCAGTCAGAAGCAGAGTATGAGGGCCCTGACAGTACCTAGGTAAGGACTACTAGCCAGTCAGAAGCAGAGTATGAGGGCCCTGACAGTACCTTGGTAATGGACTACTAGCCAGTCAGAAGCAGAGTATGAGGGCGCACTGACAGTAGCTAGGTAAGGACTACTAGCCAGTCAGAAGCAGAGTATGAGGGCGTGCCCTGACAGTACCTAGGTAAGGACTACTAGCCAGTCAGAAGCAGAGTATGAGGGCCCTGACAGTACCTAGGTAAGGACTACTAGCCAGTCAGAAGGGTTAGGGGTTAGGGTTGTAAACCTGTAACGTGCACAAAAATAAATATAAATAAACACAATAAAGGAAAAGAGTTTTAAAGAATCTATTCTGATCATCATGAATCAGTTTGAGTCATTCTAAGTTTCTTCTCTGGGACAGGACACTGAATCATCCTCCCTTCCTTCTCTCCCTTTCTTCCCTTCCTCCTTCAAGTTCATCCTTCCTTCTCTCCCTTTCTTCCCTTCCTCCTTCAAGTTCATCCTTCCTTCTCTCCCTTTCTTCCCTTCCCCCTTCAAGTTCATCCTCCCTTCTCTCCCTTTCTTCCCTTCCCCCTTCAAGTTCATCCTTCCTTCTCTCCCTTTCTTCCCTTCCAAGTTCATCCTTCCTTCCTTCTCTCCCTTTCTTCCCTTCCCCCTTCAAGTTCATCCTTCCCTTCCTTCTCTCCCTTTCTTCCCTTCCCCTTCAAGATTCATCCCTTCCCTTCTCTCCCTTTCTTCCCTTCCCCTTCAGTTCATCCTTCCTTCCTCTCTCCCTTTCTTCCCTTCCCCTTCAATTCCATCCTTCCTTCTCCTTTCTTCCTTCCTCCTTCAAGTTCATCCTTCCTTCCTTCTCTCCCTTTCTTCCCTTCCCCCTTCAAGTTCATCCTTCCTTCTCTCCCTTTCTTTCCCTCCTTCAATTCATCCTTCCTTCCTTCTCTCCCTTTTCTTCCCTTCCCCTTCAGTTCTCCTCCCTTCCTTCCTCTCCCTTTCTTTCCCTTCCCTCAAGTTCATCCTCCCTTCCTTCTCTCCCTTTCTTTCCCTTCCTCCAGTTCATCCTCCCTTCCTTCTCTCCCTTTCTTTCCCTTCCTCAAGTTCATCCTCCCTTCCTTCTCTCCCTTTCTTTCCCTTCCTCAAGTTCATCCTCCCTTCCTTCGCTCCCTTTCTTTCCCTTCAAGTTCATCCTCCCTTCCTTCTCTCCCTTTCTTTCCCTTCCTCCTTCAAGTTCATCCTCCCTTCCTTCTCTCCCTTTCTTTCCCTTCCTCCTTCAAGTTCATCCTCCCTTCTCTCCTTTCTTCCTCCTTCCATTCATCTTCTCTTCTCTTTTCCTTTCCTTCTGTCTCATCTTCCTTCCTTCTCTCCCTTTCTTCCCTTCCCCTTCAAGTTCATCCTTCCTTCCTTCTCTCCCTTTCTTCCCTTCCCCCTTCAAGTTCATCCTTCCTTCTCTCCCTTTCTTCCCTTCCTCCTTCAAGTTCATCCTTCCTTCCTTCTCTCCCTTTCTTCCCTTCCCCCTTCAAGTTCATCCTTCCTTCTCTCCCTTTCTTCCCTTCCTCCTTCAAGTTCATCCTTCCTTCCTTCTCTCCCTTTCTTCCCTTCCCCCTTCAAGTTCATCCTCCCTTCCTTCTCTCCCTTTCTTCCCTTCCTCCTTCAAGTTCATCCTTCCTTCCTTCTCTCCCTTTCTTCCCTTCCCCCTTCAAGTTCATCCTCCCTTCCTTCTCTCCCTTTCTTTCCCTTCCTCAAGTTCATCCTCCCTTCCTTCTCTCCCTTTCTTTCCCTTCCTCAAGTTCATCCTCCCTTCCTTCGCTCCCTTTCTTTCCCTTCAAGTTCATCCTCCCTTCCTTCTCTCCCTTTCTTTCCCTTCCTCCTTCAAGTTCATCCTCCCTTCCTTCTCTCCCTTTCTTTCCCTTCAAGTTCATCCTTCCTTCCTTCTCTCCCTTTCTTCCCTTCCTCCCTCAAGTTCTTCCCTTCTTACATCTTTCTTCCTTCTCTCACTTATCTTCCAATCTTTGCCTCCTTTCTTTATCCTTCTTTCCTTCCCTCTGTACTTCCTTTCTTTCCTTCCTTCCCTCCTTACTTACCTAAAAACGTACATAATGTGTATCTGTGCGAGATGAAGGGAGGAGTTGTGAACCAGAGCTGGTGAAGTTGAGGGAAGCTGTATCATACGGCAGGAAGGCACACTTCTGTTAAAGCCAGTGAGGTCTGTTAAAGGTGGACAGTCTCATCCATCTGGTCTTTACTGATACGGCTGGACCACCGGTCATCGCGTGTTCTGTCTAGCTAATAAAACACATTAAATGTCTGAATGTAAGACGAGGGGGAAGAGTTAGAGCTGGTGACGTTTAGGAAAGCTGTCGGGGGGTCAGCGGTTAAACTAAAAGTCTTCTCTCGGGCTGTTTCCCATCATGCAGCACGACAGACACACACACACACACACACACACACACACACACACACACATACACAGAGACACACACACACACACACACACACACACACACACACACACACACACACACACAGACACACACACACATGCACAGGATCACACACACACACACACACACACACACACACACAGAACACACACACACACACACACACATACGCCACACACACACACACCACACACCTGAGACACACGCACGCACACACACAGGACACGTACGAGAGCACACACACAGGGCACACACACACCAGGACGCACACACACATGCACACACTGCACACCGCACCGGACACGCACACAGGCACACACACTACACACACGCGCACCGCCACACACACACACAGCCACACACACGCACACACACACACGGGGCAACACAGACCGCACCCACGCACATGCACGCACACACAGGGGACGACAGGGACACACACCACGCACACACACAGGACGCACACGCACGCACACACACACGCATACACACAGGGGCACACAAGGGACACACGCACACGAGACGCACAGGGACATCACGCACACACACACACACACACACACACACACACACACGGGCACGCCACACGCACACACAGGACCCACACACACACACACACACAGGACACACACACATACACACACACCCACAGCCACACACACACACACACCACACACGGACACACACACACACACACACACACACGGCACACACACACACACACACACACACACAGGGACACACACAGGGGCGCACACACACACACACACAGAGACACACACACATACACACACACACACACCCGCGACACACACACACGCCACACACACACACACACACACACACACACAGAGATACACACACAGGACACCGAGCTGTCTGGTGGGTCAGGGGGTTGAACTGTCTTCTCTCCGTCTGTTTCCCCATCATGCAGCCGCGACTACGAATTTGCGGCGTGGGCTGACTTTCTGCGGTAGGGCGTTGAAGCCGATTGGTGAGCAGCTTGGCCCGGGGCTTAGTGAAGGCGTGAGCAGGCCCATGGCCAGCGGGGGGGCGAGGGGAGGGGGAGGGGAGACCGAGGGGGACCGGCGGAAGGAGAGGGGCCGGCTACCGCCGGCTGAGCCACGCTCGGCATGCGGCCCGGGGCTTTGTTCATGAAATCGGCCGGGCTTTTGTTCTGAGACTCAGCTGTTTTTCCTGTTGTAGTTTTTTTTTTGAAAATTATGAATAAAAAACTAAAAGGGCCTGCGTGATACATCATCCGTTTTTATTGTCGAATAAAAGCATTAAAATAAAGATTCTGTGGAAAGCGTTTTCTTTTTGATGATCAACCCGTCCACATTACCAGAATCCTCTCTGTTAGGTTGTCCGTTCCCCTAGCGAGCGGGGGCCTCCTGAGGGTTGCCCGCGGTGACTGAGTCTTTTTGTTTGTTTAATTATTACCTCTCTTATTGTGAAGAGGTTTCCTGTAGAGGTCCTTAAAGATAAATGTGAGGGGTGAAAATCTTTAAAACCCATGAGAGAGAAGAAAGAAACTTCCAGATTTTTTTTTTTTCTTTTATAAGTTTTTTAACTTTTTTCTCTTTTTTAAAAATGAATTTTATTTTCAGGTTTATTTTGTATTTACTTCCTGAACATCAGTGTTTTTGTGTTTAAGTCTGATATATATTTTTGCTTTCCTCTGTGATTGGTTGTTTACGGTCAACTGATCTGTGTTAGCGTTTAAAGGATTAAACGTCCGTTCCTGGTACGTTTCCTGAATGAAGGCCGAAGGCTGTGTCTATTTTATAGAAATAAAGGAATTGGAAATCATCAATCGGCTGTTCCTTTTCTGTTGTGATGAAGGTAATCGGTACTTCTTTCGAACCAGAACTCGAGGACGGTTATTAATATGTCGTAATAATATGTATGTATGTATCGCTCAATAATATGCGTATGATAAACAGCTATTGCGGCGGCGTGATGGTATGTAATAAACCAGTATATTGCGCGTGGCGATGTGGCGCGGG
>NC_053128.1:34603030-34608030 GCF_010015445.1 Perca fluviatilis | reverse complement strand
ACAGTACCTAGGTAAGGACTACTAGCCAGTCAGAAGCAGAGTTTGAGGGCCCTGACAGTACCTAGGTAAGGACTACTAACCAGTCAGAAGCAGAGTATGAGGGGCCCTGACAGTACCTAGGTAAGGACTACTAGCCAGTCAGAAGCAGCAGTATGGGCCCTGACAGTACCTAGGTTAGGACTACTAGCCAGTCAGAAGCAGGTATGAGGGCCCTGACAGTACCTAGGTAAGGACTACTAGCCAGTCAGAAGCAGAGTTTGAGGGCCCTGACAGTACCTAGGTAAGGACTACTAGCCAGTCAGAAGCACAGTATGAGGGCCCCCCGGCAGTACCTAGGTAAGGACTACTAGCCAGTCAGAAGCACAGTATGGGGGCCCTGACAGTACCTAGGTAAGGACTACTAGCCAGTCAGAAAGCAGAGTATGAGGGCCCTGACAGTACCTAGGTAAGGACTACTAACCAGTCAGAAGCAGAGTATGAGGCCCTGACAGTACCTAGGTAAGGACTACTAGCCAGTCAGAAGCAGAGTATGAGGGCCCTGACAGTACCTAGGTAAGGACTACTAGCCAGTCAGAAGCAGAGTATGAGGCCCTGACAGTACCTAGGTAAGGACTACTAACCAGTCAGAAGCAGAGTATGAGGCCCTGACAGTACCTAGGTAAGGACTACTAGCCAGTCAGAAGCAGAGTTTGAGGGCCCTGACAGTACCTAGGTAAGGACTACTAACCAGTCAGAAGCAGAGTATGGGCCCCTGACAGTACCTAGGTAAGGACTACTAGCCAGTCAGAAGCACAGTATGAGGGGCCCTGACAGTACCTGGGTAAGGACTACTAGCCAGTCAGAAGCAGAGTATGAGGGGCCCTGACAGTACCTAGGTAAGGACTACTAACCAGTCAGAAGCACAGTATGAGGGGCCGAAACCTAGGTAAGGGACTATTAGCCGTCAGAAGCAGAGTATGAGGCCCCTGACAGTACCTAGGTAAGGACTACTAACCAGTCAGAAGCAGGTGTAGGGGCCCTGACAGGTACCTAGGTAAGGACTACTAGCCAGTCAGAAGCAGAGTATGAGGCCTCCTCAACAGTACCTAGGTAAGGACTACTAGCCAGTCAGAACGCAGTATGAGGGCCCTGACAGTACCTAGGTAAGGACTACTAGCCAGTCAGAAGCAGCAAGTATGAGGGCCCTGACAGTACCTAGGTAAGGACTACTAGCCAGTCAGAAGCAGAGTATGAGGGGCCCTGACAGTACCTAGGTAAGGACTACTAGCCAGTCAGAAGCAGAGTATGAGGGGCCCTGACAGTACCTAGGTAAGGACTACCTCCAGTCGAGAAGCAGAGTATGGGAGGCCCCGGACAGTACCTAGGTAAGGACTACTAGCCAGTCAGAAGCAGAGTTTGAGGGCCCTGACAGTACCTAGGTAAGGACTACTAGCCAGTCAGAAGCAGAGTATGAGGGCCCTGACGTACCTAGGTAAGGACTACTAGCCAGTCAGAAGCAGAGTTTGAGGGCCCTGACAGTACCTAGGTAAGGACTACTAACCAGTCAGAAGCAGAGTTTGAGGGGCCCTGACAGTACCTAGGTAAGGACTACTAGCCAGTCAGAAGCAGAGTATGAGGGGCCCTGACAGTACCTAGGTAAGGACTACTAACCAGTCAGAAGCAGAGTTTGAGGGCCCTGACAGTACCTAGGTAAGGACTACTAGCCAGTCAGAAGCAGAGTATGAGGGCCCTGACAGTACCTAGGTAAGGGGACTACTAGCCAGTCAGAAGCAGAGTTTTGAGGGGCCCCATGCACTAGGTAAGGACTACTAGCCAGTCAGAAGCAGAGTATGAGGGCCTTGACAGTACCTAGGTAAGGACTACTAACCAGTCAGAAGCAGAGTATGAGGGGCCCTGACAGTACCTAGGTAAGGACTACTAACCAGTCAGAAGCAGAGTTTGAGGGCCCTGACAGTACCTAGGTAAGGACTACTAGCCAGTCAGAAGCAGAGTATGAGGGCCCTGACAGTACCTAGGTAAGGACTACTAGCCAGTCAGAAGCAGAGTATGAGGGCCCTGACAGTACCTAGGTAAGGACTACTAGCCAGTCAGAAGCAGAGTATGAGGGCCCCTGACAGTACCTAGGTAAGGACTACTAGCCAGTCAGAAGCAGAGTATGAGGCCCTGACAGTACCTAGGTAAGGACTACTAGCCAGTCAGAAGCAGAGTATGTGGGCCTGACAGTACCTAGGTAGGGACTACTAGCCAGTCAGAAGCAGAGTATGAGGGCCCTGACAGTACCTAGGTAAGGACTACTAGCCAGTCAGAAGCAGAGTATGAGGGCCCTGACAGTACCTAGGTAAGGACTACTAGCCAGTCAGGAGCAGAGTATGAGGGCCCTGACAGTACCTAGGTAAGGACTACTAGCCAGTCAGAAGCAGAGTATGAGGGCCCTGACAGTACCTAGGTAAGGACTACTAGCCAGTCAGGAGCAGAGTATGAGGGGCCCTGACAGTACCTAGGTAAGGACTACTAGCCAGTCAGAAGCAGAGTATGAGGCCCTGACAGTACCTAGGTAAGGACTACTAGCCAGCGGAAGCAGTAGGAGGGGGCCCTGACAGTACCTAGGTAAGGACTACTAGCCAGTCAGGAGCAGAGTATGAGGGCCCTGACAGTAGCTAGGTAAGGACTACTAGCCAGTCAGGAGCAGAGGCGAGGGCCCTGACAGTACCTAGGTAAGACTACTAGCCAGTCAGGAGCAGAGTATGAGGGCCCTGACAGTACCTAGGTAAGGACTACTAGCCAACTGTTTTTCCCTCTCTGTCTCTCTCTCTCTCTCTCTCTCTCTGTCTCTCTCTCCCTGTCTCTCTCTCTCTCTCTCTCTCTCTCTCTCTCTCTCTCCCTGTCTATCTCTCTCTCTCTCTCTCTCTCTCTCTGTCTCTCTCTCCCCTGTCTCTCTCTCTCCCTGTCTTCTCTCTCTCTGTCTCTCTCTCTCTGTCTCTCCCTGTCCTCTCTCTCCCCTGCTTCTCTCTCTCTCTGTCTCTCTCCCTTGCCTCTCTCTCTCCCTGTCTCTCTCTGTCTCTCTGTCTCTTTGTTAACTCGCTCTAATGAGGTGAATCTGTTGTTGCCGTAGCGATGCAGCTAATTAGTGACGCCTGCTGTGTTGATGGGACGCTAATCAGCCGACAACACATGTCTGTGTGTGTGTTGTGTGTGTGTGTGTGTGTGTGTGTGTGTGTGTGTGTGTGTGTGTGTGTGTGTGTGTGTGTGTGTGTGTGTGTGTGTGTGTGATTGGCTGTATTGTTCTGAATCAACCTCTCTTCTTCTGTGAGATGTTCAGCTGGAGGTAACCCAATTAAGTGTTTTGACAGGAGAGAGAGGGGGATGACATGCAGCTAAGGGCCTCAGGGAGGATTGAACCTGCGGCTGCTGCAGTAAGGACTGAGCCTTTCTACCATGGGAGCTGCCCGGTGCCACAGACTCACATTTCCATCCTGGATCATAAAATGTTGGAATAAGACTCTACATTTAAATATTAATCAGCTTTAATCTGATGGGGACAGAAAACAGAGTGGAGGCGTCTATATGTGTGTGTGTGTGTGTGTGTGTGTGTGTGTGTGTGTCTGTGTGTGTCTGTGTGTGTGTGGCTGTGTGTGTGTGTGTGTGTGTGTGTGTCTGTGTGTCTGTGTGTGTGTGTCTGTGTGTGTGTGTCTGTGTGTGTGTGTCTGTGTGTGTGTGTGTGTGTGTGTGTGTGTGTGTGTGTGTGTGTCTGTGTGTGTGTGTGTGTGTGTGTGTGTGTGTGTCTGTGTGTGTGTGTGTGTTATGTGTGTGTGTGTGTGTGTGTGTGTGTTTATGTGTATGTGTGTGTGTGTGTGTGTGTGTGTGTGTGTGTGTTTATGTGTATGTGTGTGTGTGTGTGTGTGTGTTTATGTGTATGTGTGTGTGTGTGTGTGTGTGTGTGTGTGTTATGTGTTGTGTGTGTGTGTGTGTTTATGTGTATGTGTGTGTGTCTGTGTGTGTGTCTGTGTTTATGTGTGTGTGTGTGTGTGTGTGTGTTATGTGTATGTGTGTGTGTGTGTGTGTGTATGTGTGTCTGTGTATGTGTGTGTGTGTGTGTGTATGTGTGTGTGTGTCTGTGTGTGTGTGTGTGTTCGGTGTGTGTGTGTGTGTGTGTGTGTGTGTGTGTGTGTTTATGTGTGTTTATGTGTGTGTGTGTTTATGTGTGTGTGTGTGTGTGTTTTAATGTGTGTGTGTGTGTGTGTGTGTGTGTGTGTGTGTGTTAGGGCTGGGCGATAAAACGATAACGTGTATTGGCGAGCGACACGTAATCAATATCAATAGAAAATGCGTTCGGATAAACGCGTTATAACTTGTTTTTCTCTTCGGAAGAAACCAGAAGTTGCATGAACAAAGGCACTCACTTTTGAATAACGCTAAGCACTTACGTAGACCTCTAGCAGACCACCATGGAGAGGTACTCTGCATCAGCCTTTTACTAAACGCTACAAGCAGCAGACCACCATGGAGAGGTAATCTGCATCAGTTATTTACTTTATAAAACACAGCACCTTTACTAAACGCTTACAGCGCAGCAGACCACCATGGAGAGGTGCACTCTGCATCAGCCTTTACTAAACGCTTACAAGCAGCAGACCACCATGGAGAGGTACTCTGCATCAGCCCTTACTTAAACGCTACAAGCAGCAGACCACCATGGAGAGGTAATCTGCATCAGCGCCTTTACTAAACGCTACAAGCAGCAGACCACCATGGAGAGGTACTCTGCATCAGGCCCTTACTAAACGCTACAAGCAGCAGACCACCATGGAGAGGTACTCTGCATCAGCCTTTACTAAACGCTACAAGCAGCAGACCGCCATGGAGAGGTACTCTGCATCAGCGCGCCTTACTAAACGCTACAAGCAGCAGACCGCCATGGAGAGTTACTCTGCATCAGCGCGCCTTACTAAACGCTACAAGCAGCAGACCGCCATGGAGAGGTACTCTGCATCAGCCCTTTA
>NC_053128.1:34583030-34588030 GCF_010015445.1 Perca fluviatilis | reverse complement strand
CTTTTCATGGCCTTTTCATCACCTTTTCATCACCTTTTCATCACCTTTTCATCACCTTTTCATCACCTTTTCATGGCCTTTTCATGGCCTTTTCATCACCTTTTCATCACCTTTTCATCACCTTTTCATCACCTTTTCGTCACCTTTTCGTCACCTTTTGTCGCCTTCTTGTCGTGATAATACACGGTCTCATGTTACAGTTTTTCGTCACCTTTTCGTCACCTTTTCATGGCCTTTTCATGGCCTTTTCGTCACCTTTTCATCACCTTTTCATGGCCTTTTCATCACCTTTTCATCACCTTTTCATCACCTTTTCATCACCTTTTCATCACCTTTTCATCACCTTTTCATGGCCTTTTCATCACCTTTTCATCACCTTTTCATGGCCTTTTCATCACCTTTTCATCACCTTTTCATCACCTTTTCATGGCCTTTTCATGGCCTTTTCATCACCTTTTCATCACCTTTTCATCACCTTTTCATCACCTTTTCGTCACCTTTTCGTCACCTTTTGTCGCCTTCTTGTCGTGATAATACACGGTCTCATGTTACAGTTTTTCGTCACCTTTTCGTCACCTTTTCGTCACCTTTTCATGGCCTTTTCATGGCCTTTTCGTCACCTTTTCATCACCTTTTCATCACCTTTTCATCACCTTTTCATGGCCTTTTCGTCACCTTTTCATCACCTTTTCATCACCTTTTTGTCGCCTTTTGTCGCCTTCTTGTCGTGATAATACATGGTCTCATGTTACAGTTTTTCGTCGCCTTTTTGTGCCTTTTGAGATATGTTGCACTGCGTGAGGTAGGGGGTCACACCAGATACTGACCCCCCCCCCCCCAGTACAGTAAAACTGCACATTTCAGAGTGGCCTTCTATCGTGTCCAGCCTAAGTAACACCTGGGAGGAGGATGGATTATCTCGGCAAAGGAGAAGTGCTCACAAACGCATATTCAGACAGATTTATGAACAATATTTGAGAGAAATCAGCCTTTTGTGGACGTAGAGAAAGTCTCAGATCTTTGAGTTCAGCTGATGAGAAATGGGGACAAAAACAACCGAGTCGGGTTTGTGATTTTGGGGAGTATTTGTGGGTGATTTTGGGGAGTATATGTGGGTGATTTTGGGGAGTATTTGTGGGTGTTTTGGGGAGTATATGTGGGTGATTTTGGGGAGTATTTGTGGGTGTTTTGGGGAGTATATGTGGGTGATTTTGGGGAGTATTTGTGGGTGTTTTTGGGGAGTATATGTGGGTGATTTTGGGGATATTGTGGGTATTTTGGGAGTATATTTGGGTGGGGAGTATATGTGGGTGATTTTGGGAGTATTTGTGGGTGTTTTGGGGAGTATATGTGGGTGATTTTGGGGGAGTATTGTGGGTGTTTTGGGGAGTATTTGTGGGTGATTTTGGGGAGTATATTGGGTGTTTTTGGGGTTATATGTGGGTTTTTGGGGAGTATTTGTGGGTGTTTTGGGGAGTATTTGTGGGTGTTTGGGGGAGTATATGTGGGTATTTTGGGGGAATATGTGGGTGATTTTGGGGAGTATTTGTGGGTGTTTTTGGGGAGTATTTGTGGGTGTTTTGGGGAGTATTTGTGGGTGTTTTGGGGGAGTATATGTGGGTGATTTTGGGGAGTATATGTGGGTGATTTTGGGGAGTATTTGTGGGTGATTTTGGGGAGTATTTGTGGGTGATTTTGGGGAGTATTTGTGGGTGATTTTGGGGAGTATATGTGGGTGATTTTGGGGAGTATATGTGGGTGATTTTGGGGAGTATTTGTGGGTGTTTTTGGGGAGTATATGTGGGTGATTTTGGGGAGTATATGTGGGTGTTTTTGGGAGTATTTGTGGGTGATTTTTGGGGAGTATTTGTGGGTGTTTTGGGGAGTATATGTGGGTGATTTTGGGAGTATATGTGGGTGATTTTGGGGAGTATATGTGGGTGATTTGGGGAGTATATGTGGGTGATTTTGGGGAGTATTTGTGGGTGTTTTGGGAGTATATGTGGGTGATTTTGGGGGAGTAAATGTGGGTGATTTTGGGGGAGTATTTGTGGGTGATTTTGGCGAGTATATGTGGGTGATTTTTGGGGAGTATATGTGGGTGATTTTGGGGAGTATTGTGGGTGTTTTGGGAGTATATGTGGGTGATTTTGGGGAGTATTTGTGGGTGTTTTTGGGGGAGTATATGTGGGTGATTTTGGGGAGTATATGTGGGTGATTTTGGGGAGTATATGTGGGTGATTTTGGGGAGTATATGTGGGTGTTTATGGGGAGTATTTGTGGGTGTTTTGGGGAGTATTTGTGGGTGTTTTTGGGGAGTATTTGTGGGTGTTTTTGGTGGGATGTGCAGCCTTTTAATGCTCCAAAACATGATCAAAATCAACACTTTTTAAATGGCAGTTCTGCAGGAGGTCTGAGCTGGAAACAAAAAACTCAATACAGCCGCTGTTCTCCGCTGTAAATCTTCTGGTTTAATACTGCAGCCACACACACACACACACACACACACACACACACACACACACACACACACACACACACACACACACACACACACACACAGACACACACACACACACACACACACACACACACAGACACACACACACACACACACACACACACACACACACACACACACACAGAGCGCCATCGATTGACCGGTGATTGCAGGCTCCATTTAATGTTCTTATAAATGGAACAAGTTCAATCTAATCTGAACCATGTAGCTCTCTCTCAGTCAGTGTGAACAACAGACACACACACACACACACACAGATACACACACATACACACACACACACACACTCACACACTCTCACACACACACACACACACAGATAACACACACACACACACACACACACACACACACAGATACACACACAGATACACACACACACACACAGATACACACACAGATACACACACACTCACACACTCACACACACACACACACAGATACACACACACACACACACACACACAGATACACACACACACTCACACACTCTCACACACACACACAGATACACACACACACACATAGATACACACACACACACACACACAGACACACAGACACAGACACACAGACACACACTCTCAGTTAGAGTATCAGCAGCTGCTCTCTCTCGGAGGTTAGTTAGATTTAATGTCCTTCTACAAAATAGGGGGGGGGGGGGGGTGTCAGCAAAGAAAGAGAGCCCACAGAGGTGTGTTGTGTGTTGTGTGTGTGTGTGTGTGTGTGTGTGTGTGTGTGTGTGTGTGAGGGGGGGGGGGGGTGTGTGTATGTGTGTGTGTGTGTGTGTGATGTGTGTGTGGGGGGGGGGGGGATGATGATGTATGTATGTATGTGTGGGGGGGGGTGTGTGGGGGTGGGCCTGGGAGAGTGGGCTGATTGAGCTGTTAGTCACACACACCTCTATAACTGAAGAAAAGAGGGGAGACTCTCCTCTCTTCTCTCTTCCTCTCTTCTTCCTCTCCTCTCTTCCTCTGCCTGTTTCCCTCTCTTCCTCTCCTCTTCCTCTTCTTCCTCTCTTCCTCTCTTCCTCTCTTCCTCTTCTCTCTCTCTCTCTTCCTCTCTTCCTCTCTTCTCTCTTCCTCTCTCCTCTCTTCTCTCTTCCTCTCTTCTCTCTTCCTCTTCCTCTCTTCCTCCTCTTCCTCTCTCTCTTCCTCTCTTCCTCTCTTCTCTCTTCCTCTCTTCCTCCTCCTCTCTTCCTCTCTTCCTCTCTTCTCTCTTCCTCTCTTCTCTTCCTCTCCTCTTCCTCTTCTCTCCTCTCTTCCTCTTCCTCTCTTCTCTTCCTCTCTTCTCTTCCTCTTCTCTTCCTCTCCTCTTCCTCTCCTCTCTTCTCTTCCTCCTCTCTTCCTCTCCTCTCTTCCTCTCTTCCTCTCTTCTCTTCCTCTCCTCTCTTCCTCTCCTCTCTTCCTCTCCTCTCTTCCTCTCCTCTCTTCCTCTCTTCCTCTCCTCCTCCTCTCTCTCTCTCCTCTCTTCCTCTCCTCTCTCTCCTCTCTTCCTCTCCTCTCTTCCTCTCCTCTCCTCCTCTCCTCTCTTCCTCTCCTCTCTTCCTCTCCTCTCCCTGTCTCCCCCATCCATCACATTAAACAGGACAGTAACCTCTCCTCTCTTTCTCTCGTTCTCTCTGGTTCCTCACTGAGCCTGTCTCTCACGTGATTGGCTCTGTGATTTAAGAGCGCTGCATTCTCATTCGTCAGCGGGCTAACCTCTGCAAGCATGTGACACACACAAACACACACGCACGCACACACACACACACACACACACACACACAAAACGCACACACGCACACACACACAACCCCGCCTTGCGCACACACACACACACACACACACACACACACACACACCCCCCCAGCTGATAAGAGGAGCTGCTGCAGCGTTTCTCTCTTCAGGTTCAAACAGAAAGTGAGTCAAACACTCGTTCAATACTCCATTACAGAGATTTACTCTCCACTCCTCCTACCACCATAACATCACCATAACTCAGCCGGTCTGTCCTACCACCATAACATCACCATAACTCAGCCGGTCTGTCCTACCACCATAACATCACCATAACTCAGCCGGTCTGTCCTACCACCATAACATCACCATAACTCAGCCGGTCTGTCCTACCACCATAACATCACCATAACTCAGCCGGTCTGTCCTACCACCATAACATCACCATAACTCAGCCGGTCTGTCCTACCACCATAACATCACCATAACTCAGCCGGTCTGTCCTACCACCATAACATCACCATAACTCAGCCGGTCTGTCCTACCACCATAACATCACCATAACTCAGCCGGTCTTTCCTACCACCATAACCATCACCATAACTCAGCCGGTCTGTCCTACCACCATAACATCACCATAACTCAGCCGGTCTGTCCTACCACCATAATAACATCACCATAACTCAGCCCGGTCTGTCCTACCACCATAACCATCACCATAACTCAGCAGGTCTGTCCTACCACCATAACATCACCAT
>NC_053128.1:34575880-34577530 GCF_010015445.1 Perca fluviatilis | reverse complement strand
GTGTGTGTGTGTGTGTGTGTGTGTGTGTGTGTATGTGTGTGTGTGTGTGTGTGTGTGTGTGTGTGTGTGTGTGTTGTGTGTGTGTGTGTTGTGTGTTGTGTGTGTGTGTGTGTGTGTGTGTGTGTGTTTGTGTGTGTGTGTGTGTGTATGTGTGTGTGTGTGTGTGTGTGTGTGTGTGTGTGTGTGTGTGTGTGTGTGTGTGTGTGTGTGTGTATGTGTGTGTGTGTGTATGTGTGTGTGTGTGTGTGTGTGTGTGTGTGTGTGTGTGTGTGTGTGTGTGTGTGTGTGTGTGTGTGTGTGTGTGTGTGTGTGTGTGTGTGTGTGTGTGTGTGTGTGTGTGTGTGTGTGTGGGTGTGTGCCAACTTAGAGGTTTTCAAAGACAGCACAAATTGCTTTCTTTTTAAAAAAGAAGAATGTGCCAGTATGTCCGCAAGCCAACGCGGATTTCTCTTCCCTGTGGCCCCCAAACAGTCTCCTCCTCTCTCTTCTGTCTGAGACTAGAGGCAACCCCCCCCCTCCACCCCACCCCCCCCCCCCCCCACCCCCCCCCACCCCCCCCCCCCCCCCAGCCCCCCCCTGTGCCCCCCTCCCCCCCTCCCCCCTTTCACCGTGCAGCAGGTAGAAGGGAGGAGGGACAGGGTGGGGGGCCGCGGGGGGAGAGCCGGGGATCGGGACGGAGAAAGTGGTCTCTTCTCCTGTCCCTCCCTTTTTGGCCCTCGTGGCCCTGGTCTGGCCCTGGTCTGGCTGCCTGGTCTGGCCCTGGTCTGGTCTGGCCCTGGTCTGCCCTGGTCCGCCTGGTCTGTTCCGCCCTGGTCTGTCTGGCCCTGGTCTGGCCCTTGTCTGGTCTGGCCCTGGTCTGGCCCTGGCTCCGGCCTCTGGTCTGCCTGGCCCTGGTCTGGTCTGCCCTGGTCTGGCCCCGGTCTGGCTCTTGTCTGGCCTGGCCCTGGTTCGGCCCTGGTCTGGTCTGGCCCTGGTCTGCGCCCTGGTCTGGCCGGTCTGGCCCTGGTCTGGCCCTGGTCTGGCCCTGGTCTGGTCTTGCCCTGGTCTGGCCTGGCCCTGGTCTGGCCCTGGTCTGGTCCCTGGTCTGGCCCCTGGTCTGGCCCTGGTCTGCCTGCCCTGGTCTGGTCTGCTGGTCCCTGGTCTGGTCTGGCCCTGGTCTGGCCTCTGGTCTGGCCCCTGGTCTGGCCTGCCCCTGGTCTGGTTCAGCCCTGGTCTGGTCTGGCCCTGGTCTGCCTGGCCCTGGTCTGGTCTGGCCCTGGTCTGGTCTGGCCCTGGTCTGGCCTTGGCCCTGGTCTGGTCTGGCCCTGGCTCCTGTCCCTGGTCTGGCCCTGGTCTGGCTGGCCTCTGGCCTGGTCTCTGGTCTGCCCTGGTCTGGCCCTGGTCTGCGCCTGGCCCTGGTCTGTCTGGCCCTGGTCTGGTCTGGCCCTGGTCTGGCCTGGCCCCTGGTCTGGTCTGGCCCTGGCTCCGTCCTGGTCGGCCTGTCTGCCTTGGTCTTGGGTCTACTTCTGTCTGTCTTGGCCCTGGTCTGGTTCCTGTCTGGTCTGGGCCCTGGTCTGGCCTGTCCCTGTCTGGCTCTGGTCTGCCGGTCCTGTCTGCCTCTGCCAGCCAGCCTCTTTTTGAGGATCGGAAATGCACTGCTACGAAAGCACT
>NC_053128.1:34560880-34573380 GCF_010015445.1 Perca fluviatilis | reverse complement strand
TCTTCATCACATTGGATGTCTGCATCATCTCTAAATACTAATGAATGTGGTGTTTCTATTGCTTTCACCTCCATTACTTTCTGAAAAACAGTAAGAACACAGTTTACTATTGTAAAGATATAGTGTTTTCATAGCTGTGTATATAACCTCAGACATCTTACCTGGACATATTGGTATCTTTGCTCTTTTACCCGTTTCTCTCAAACAGTACAGTGTATGATTGTTTCATTCTTATTTGGTGTTTGTATACAATAAAAGTCTTTCTGATCTTTCTCTGTATAAATACCATATATGTTCACTAACTAGTCTAAAACTAGACACCTGCTTAGGCTTTCACCTAAAACTCCAATCAGCAGTGTTTGATAGGCACCAGACTGAAATCTATTCTGTTTTGAATGTGTGGTTAACAGTGTTGACAGCAGTGTGTTAGCATTTGAACAAAGTGCTGTAAATCTACAGTGTTGTGCACGTTGTGGTTAAAGTCATGGGATAAGTGTGTAGAGTTTAGAAAACTGTGTTCAAGCAATGAAAAATGAACTAGAGTTTGGTCCACATGAACTGCTGCTGTGGAGACTGTAGTTAGAGTTTTGTACATGTGACTCCAGTTGTGCCCACTGTTGTTTATCAATCGAAAAAAACTGTAAGGGCTGGCTAATATTCGTTCAAATATCATTATTTCTTTAAATATTCGAATGATATTCGAATATCGAAGTTCGGAGTCAAAGCCCTAGTACATACATACATACATACACACAATTTAATCTCTTCTTTTCTAAATGAAATAGGATTAGTCCAACGAATCGTTTGGTTTGTAACCTAACCGAAAGCCTCGTACCGAACGCTTCAATACCAATACGTGTATCGTTACCCCCCTAGTAATTAAATAGTCTTATTTAGACCTGTAACTTATCTACTAGAGAGAGGAATTAGGTATGGTAACACTTTACCACCCATTTACACAGGCAGACAGATAGTGGTTAAGTCTTAGTCTAAAGAAGACCTCAGCAGGAGCAGTCTGGTCTAAGTTAATCCCCCCCTGCAGCTTTGATGTATCTAAAAGCTAACATTACAGTTTGTTAGGAAGATTTGGCAAGGGAAAGTCTGCATTAGCCTCGGGGCTAAGCCCCCCCTGTCTTTCAGTCCTAGTGACGTCCCTGCCACTGATGCTATTGCATGTATTTCATATGTTCTAAATAATCTAAAGTCTTTGGTCAGTCTGACAGTTAGAGTCCCAGTCAGAGTAGTGTAGTTTCTCTGCAGCTTTCTGCAGCTTTCTGCTCTCAGACTAAACTACCAGAAAGAGGGGCTAACATTACCTTCAGCTGGAGCTCCAGACGGAGGAAAGTGAAATAAAACAGATATCCACCATGAGAGGAGACGTTCTCTAAATCTAAATCCTGCAACAGAGCGAAGAACATAACTGCAACACAAGCTGGGAGGAATTTATTTATTCTTGTTTAAGGAAACGCCCTGAATCAAAATCATGTGCTGAGATAAACTTTCTTTCAGGGAAAAGGGAACAGAGACACACACACACACAGACACACACACACAGACACACAGACACACAGACACACACACACACACACACAAGCTGGGTAAGTGAAAACGAAACTAAACAGGGAACACCCACACAAGAATTCCAGTAATCCCCCCAGGAGCATTTAGTGCAACAGTGGAGAGAAACCTGGGACAGACCCAGAGTCTTGGTCTGTGTGTGTGTGTGTGTGTGTGTGTGTGTGTGTGTGTGTGTGTGTGTGTGTGTGTGTGTGTGTGTGTGTGTGTGTGTGTGTGTGTGTGTGTGTGGAGTGTGTGTGTGTGTGTGTGTGTGTGTGTGTGTGTGTGTGTGTGTGTGTGTGTGTGTGTGTGTGTGTGTGTGTGTGTGTCTCTGTTCCCTTTTCCCTGAAAGAAAGTTTATCTCAGCACATGATGTTTATTCAGGGAGTTTCCTGTAACAAGAATAAATAAATTCCTCCCAGCTTGTGTCTCAGGTATTTCCCTCGGTCTGTTGTAGGATTTAGGATTAGAGAACGTCTCCTCTCATCCCTCTTTCTGTTAGTTTAGTCTGAGAGCAGAAAGCTGCAGAGAAACTAACACATCTCTCACAGACTCTTGGTCTGGGTCTGGTCTATGGTGATGAACAGTGACAATAATAGTCACAATAAAGATATAGAAACTATGACTGGAAATAAAAAACACATGTACACACACCTTCTCCGTGAACCATCACCTTATCGTGGTGGAGAGGTTTGTGTGTCTCTGTGAACCTGAGGGCTGTGTTGTCTGGAGCTTTGTGCTCCTGGTAGGGTCTCCCAAGGCAAAGTGGTCTCAGGTGAGGGGCCAGACAAAGAATGGTTCAAAAACCCCAATGGAAAAACAAGGTAGAAATGGAGTGACCCTGCCCGAGGGAAGCCCGGGCCCCCCGTCTGGAGCCAGGCCCAGACGGGGCTCGTCCGGCCAGCGCCTGGTGGCCGGGTTTGCCACGGCGGCCCGGCCGGCGGCCGAAACCAAGCTACGTGGCTCCCATCTCTCCAGCCCATGGGCCCACCACCTGTGGGAGGAACCGCTGGGGGTGGTGCGCTGCCACATGGGTGGCAGTGAAGGTCAGGGGCCTCGACGGACCAGACCCGGGCAGCAGACGCTGGCTCTGGGGAACGTGGAACGTCACCTCTCTGTGGGGAAGAGGCCGGAACCGGTGCGGGGAGGTGGAGCGCTACCGGTTGGATCTGGTGGGGCTTACCTCTACGCACAGTCTCGGTTCTGGAACCGTACTCCTGGATAGGGTTGGACTCTTTTCTTCTCTGGAGTTGCTCAGGGTGTGCGCGGCGGGCGGGTGTGGGGATACTAACAAGCCCCCGGCTGGCGCCGCTACGTTAGTTTACCCCGGTGGACGAGAGGGTCGCCTCCCTACGCCTGGCGGGTTGTGGGGGGAAAACTCTGACTGTTGTTTGTGCATATGCACCAAACAGGAGTTCGGAGTATTCGGCCTTCTTGGAGACCTTGAGTGGAGTCCTGCATGGGGCTCCAGTGGGGGACTCCATTGTTCTGCTGGGGGACTTCAACGCACACGTGGGCAATGATGGAGACACCTGGAGAGGCGTGATTGGGAGGAACGGCCTCCCTGATCTAGTGGTTGTTTGTTGTTGGACTTCTGTGCTAGTCATGGATTGTGTACCTGGTACCAGAGCACCCTAGGCCGAAGGTCAATGATCGATTTTATAATCGTTTCATCTGATCTGAGGCCGTATGTTTTGGACACTCGGGTGAAGAGAGGGGCAGAGCTGTCAACCGATCACCATCTGGTGGTGAGTTGGGTCAGGGGGTGGGGGAAGACTCTGGACAGACCTGGTAAGCCCAAACGTGTAGTGCGGGTAATTGGGGAACGTCTGGAGGAGGCCCCTGTCCGACAGACTTTCAACTTCGCACCCCGGGCGGAGCTTTCGTGCATCCCTGTGGAGGCTGGGGCATTGAACCAGAGTGGACAATGTTCAAAGTTTCCATTGCTGAAGCTGCGCGGGGGGGGGCGTGGTCTTAGGGTCTTAGGTGCCTCAAAGTACCACGGTAACGCCACAACACCGTGGTGGACACCGGTGGTCAGGGAAGCCGTCCGACTGAAGAAGGAGTCTTTCCGGGATATGTTATCCCAGAGGACTCGGAGGCAGTTGCAGGGTACCGAAAGGGGCCGAAGGGCTGCAGCCTCTGCCGTGAAAGAGGCAAAGCAGCGGGTGTGGGAGAAGTTTGGAGAAGACATGGAGAAGGACTTTCGGTCGGCACCAAAGTGCTTCTGGAAAACGTTTTGCAACCTCAGGAGGGGGAAGCGGGGAACCATCCAAGCTGTGTACAGTAAGGATGGGACACTGTTGACCTCAACTGAGGAGGTAATAGGGCGGTGGAAGGAGCATTTTGAGGAACTCCTGAATCCGACTAATACGCCCTCTATGTTAGAGGCAGAGCTGGATGGTGACGGGGGATTGTCGTCGATTTCGCGGGAGTCACTGATGTAGTCAAACAACTCCACAGTGGCAAAGCCCCGGGATTGATGAGATCCGTCCAGAAATGCTCAAGGCTCTGGGTGTGGAGGGGCTGTCCTGGTTGACCGTCTCTTCAACATTGCGTGGAAGTCTGGAACAGTGCCAAAGGAGTGGCAGACTGGGGTGGTGGTTCCCCTTTTTAAAAAGGGGGACCAGAGGGTGTGTGCCAATTACAGGGGTATCACACTTCTCAGCCTCCCTGGTAAAGTCTACTCCAAGGTGCTGGAAAGGAGGTTTCGGCCGATAGTCGAACCTCAGGTTGAGGAGGAACAACACGCGGATTCCGTCCTGGTCGTGGAACAACGGACCAGCTCTTCACTTCGCAAGGATCCTGGAGGGGCCTGGGAGTATGCCCAACCGGTCTACATGTGTTTTGTGGATTTGGAGAAGGCGTATGACCGGGTCCCCCGGAGATACTGTGGGAGGTGCTGCGGGAGTATGGGGTGAGGGGGTCTCTACTCAGGGCCATCCAATCTCTATACGACCAAAGTGAGAGCTGTGTCCGGGTTCTCGCAGTAAGTCGGACTCGTTTCAGGTGAGGGTTGGCCTCCGCCAGGCGCGCTTGGGCTTTTCACCAATCCTGTTTGTAATATTTATGGACAGGATATCAAGGCATAGTCGGGTGGGAAGGGGTTGCAGTTCGTTGGGCTGGGGATCTCATCGCTGCTTTTTGCAGATGATGTGGTCCTGATGGCATCATCGGCCTGCGACCTTCAGCACTCACTGGATCGGTTCGCAGCCGAGTGTGAAGCGGTTGGGATGAGGATCAGCACCTCTAAATCTGAGGCCATGGTTCTCAGCAGGAAACCGATGGAATGCCTTCTCCAGGTAGGGAATGAGTCCTTACCCCAAGTGAAGGAGTTCAAGTACCTTGGGGTTTTGTTCGCAGTGAGGGGACAATGGAGCGGGGAGATTGGTCGGAGAATCGGGGCAGCGGGGTGCGGTATTACATTCCATCTATCGCACCGTGTGTGACGAAAAGAGAACTGAGCCAGAAGGCAAAGCTCTCGATCTACCGGTCGTTTTCGTTCCTACCCTCACCTATGGTCATGAAGGCTGGGTCATGACCGAAAGAACGAGATCCAGGGTACAAGCGGCCGAAATGGGTTTCCTCAGGAGGGTGGCTGGCGTCTCCCTTAGAGATAGGGTGAGAAGCTCAGTCATCCGTGAGGAGCTTCGTAGAGACGCTGCTCCTTTGCGTCGAAAGGAGCCAGTTGAGGTGGTTCGGGCATCTGGTAAGGATGCCCCTGGGCCTCCCTAGGGAGGTGTTCCAGGCACGTCCAGCTGGGAGGAGGCCCCGGGAAGACCCAGGACTAGGTGGAGGGATTATATCTCCAACCTGGCCTGGGAAGCCTCGGATCCCCCAGTCGGAGCTGGTTAATGTTGCTCGGGAAAAGGGAAGTTTGGGGTCCCCTGCTGGAGCTGCTCCCCCGCGACCGACAACGGATAAGCGGACGAAGATGGATGGATGGATGTACACACACACTCATACACACACACACACACACACACACACACACACACACACACACACACACACACACACACACACACCTCTGGATCTTCTTCTCTGCTGTTGGCTGTGATGGGCTGTGTTCAGGTTCCTCTCCTGTGCCTTGGTCTTCCTCCTCTGGGTCAGGGGTGTTGATGTCCTGCTGCTGAGTCGACTGACTCGGCCTGCTTCTCAGAAAGTAGCTGTGGATGCGACTTTCCTGTGTGTGTGTGTGTGTGTGTGTGTGTGTGTGTGTGTGTGTGTGTGTGTGTGTGTGTGTGTGTGTGTGTGTGTGTGTGTGTGTGTGTGTGTGTGTGTGTGTGTGTTGTTGTGTGTGTGTGTTGTGTGTGTTTGTGTGTGTGTGTGTGTGTGTGTGTATGTGTGTGTGTGTGTGTTGTTGTGTTTTGTGTGTATGTGTGTGTTTGTGTCTGTGTGTGTGTGTGTGCGTGTATGTGTGTGTGTGTGTGTGTGTGTGTGTATGTGTGTGTTTGTGTCTGTGTGTGTGTGTGTGTGTCTGTGGGTAGAACAGCAAGTATTCCCATTTATATCATGTTGCTATTGTGGAAACTGTCGTTTCACTAGGTTGTTACATGGGATAGGTCACTGCACATCCAATTAAGTGGCCTTGATGACGCCCAGCCCATCAGTCTCCATAGGATAACATGGGAAAACTCGATCCCCTACCTTGTGGGGCCCAAATATATTTTCATCTTTCTAAAACTGCTTTTCCATGTCTCATCTCCATAAATTATTGTATGAACACAGATATTTATGCATTTACTTAAAATACATGGAGTTACAGCCAAGTTGGGGACATTTGAAACAGCTGTTTCAACCGTCCCACTTGTTCCCTGAAAAATGCCTTTTTGTAAGATACTGAAATGTACATTATTTTTCAGTTTTGGGTAACCTTACTTTTTTTAACCTCAGGCAGTTCACCACTTACCTTTGTACCATTTCAAGCTATTCATTGGACTTGAACTGCTAAAATTTCAATAAAAAACTAAAAACATTGGTAG
This sequence comes from Perca fluviatilis, assembly GCF_010015445.1. NCBI lineage: Eukaryota > Metazoa > Chordata > Actinopteri > Perciformes > Percidae > Perca > Perca fluviatilis. The sequence continues at coordinate 34,566,838 of NC_053128.1, read as the reverse complement.
TATAGTGTATACCTCCGAGCCACAAGCCACCTGAGGAATTGGCCTTGGTGGTTGGTGTTTACATAAACAACCATACATGCTGAACATTAAGATGAATTAAACAATAAAACCAGAAACAAAACAGCTGTTTAACATATGAATAAAAGAGGCAGCAGAGTATATAGTAGGCTCTGTATTTTAGGATCGGCATTAAGAAAACACTTTCACAACATAAGCTAAACTATTGACGTCCAGATGGATTAATTATTAATAAACTGTAAAACAACATCAGGGTTCTGCCGGAGAATGATTGGATGATGTCTGGTGTTGGTGACCAATCAGAAGACAGAAACCAAATCAACATGAAATAAAATCAATAAAACAAGAAATATATCAACAACAAATGGAGGAAAAACAGCCTGAAATCACCAGACTCCATATTAACAATCATACATTTTATTTATCAGAACTTGAAGTTCTGTTGTGACAATAAAAAAAACAGGTTTATTTTTATACTGCATTATCATATTATTTCCAAGAGTCCAACAGTGAGTGATATTTAATATTAAACCAGAGTTCAACAGTCCAACATATCAAATATCATAAAGTATTATTGTTCATCTGCTTCAGTATCTAAAAGTCCAGTTGGTAAAATAAATTATGAAACACAAACAGTTAGTCAGCAGTCTTTCTGTTCTCCTGCTGCTTCTATCTTTACTTTTCAGTGAAATCTTTGAGTTCTTCCTTCATCTGATCAAACTTGACAAAAAACTCCTGACAGACTTCAGCTGACGCGGTGATTAAGTTTCCTAACACTTCAGGGGTCACAGTGACTCTGAAGAGTTTCACAATGATCAATAACAGATGATCTATGAGAGTCATCAGTATTTCAGCTGCAGACAAAACTTCTCCACTCCTTCCTGCCAGTTCAGAAACTCGTCTAATAATCCTCTGACACTCCTCCACGTGTATCAGAGTGATTCCAGCCTGATCTTCAGCTGATCTTTGCTCCAACTTCTCACACCTCCTCTTTATTTCTTCATGGTCATTCTTCAGCGGTTCTATGATCTTCATGAAGTCTTTCCTCAGCTCTTCTTCTTTCTTTATACTTCTGTTCTCTTTTGTTTTTATTGCATTTCCAGCTAGAGCTCCTCCTCCTACTCCTACTAGTCCTGCTCCTGCTGCTGCTAAACTCGCCCCCCCAGTGAACAGAGCTGCACGGACCAGGAGTCCTAATCCTATTCCAGCAGCAACAGGTCCATATTTTCTGACTTTTTCTGTTCTCTCCGGCATCTTTCTGACTTCATCACCGATCTCCCTCAACTCTCTAACAATCTGTCTCATCTTCTGTTCTCTGCTGTCAAACTCTCTGATGAATGAAGCTGCAAGATTAATAAGTTGTTCATTAATTCAGACAGATCAGGAGGGAGGTCTTTGCTCCATCTTAGTCTTGGTGTTGGTGTTGACCATAAACCCCCCATCTCCAGGTCTCCTGGTCCTCCTGAAGTGTTGAGATCTCCTCTTCAGAGAGATGAAGAAGCTGACTTTAAATCAAACTGTGGAGACAGGAAGAGACACACATCATCAGAATACACACACACACACACACACACACACACACACACACACACACAGACACACAAACACACAGACAGACTCACACACACACACAAACATAAGACAAGAGGAACCATTTATAACCTGAAGAAAGCTACAATAAGAGAACATTATTCACAGCTATGAAAATAGAAAGTAAAGAGCCAGAGAGTTTATAAAGATGTAACACAGTTCATATATAATCCTTCCATAACTAATATCCTGTTTCTGCAACAGGAACACGTTCAGCCTCTAAACAGCGTGCAGCGTGTTGCTATGGTTACCATGTTGAAGGACATGTTTCCTCTGAACGATGGTAAACAGCTCTGAGATGTGTTGTCTCTGGTTTGGAGGCTCTGACCACCACTTGTTTGTTCCTCTTTGATAACAACATACTGTAGGTTAAATCAGTCAGCCAATCAGACTCATTTCAGCCTCCAGGGGCCTCCAGGCCCTCAGGGGCCTCCTAGCCTTCAGGGGCCTTCAGGGGCCTCAAGGGGCCTCCTGGCCTTTCTGGACTCGTCCTCCAACACTCAATACAAGTCCCTCTACACACAGAAGGTACTACACAAAAAGAAATACTGCTTTTTCTGCCACGCAGCATCATTTGGTGATTAGTGGTAATACAGCAGAGATCTTATTTATTGATACATATTAATATCGATCCATCTTAACGTTACTACAATGTGCTGGTTGACAAGTAGCCTAGCTAACGTTAATGCTAATGCTTGGTGGGTAACATTATAGAGTTACAACATTGATCAACACGCTCATAAAGTTATTATTAGTATGATTGAACCCTAACCCAACAGCCCCGAGACATGTAACAATAGCTAGTTACCGTTAGCCCCCAGTCAGCCAACAGCCCCGAGACATGTAACAATAGCTAGTTACCGTTAGCCCCCAGTCAGCCAACAGCCCCGAGACATGTAACAATAGCTAGTTGCGTTAAGCCCCAGTCACCAGCCGCGGGCGCAACAATAGCTAGTTACCGTTAGCCCCCAGTCAGCCAACAGCCCCGAGACATGTAACAATAGCTAGTTACCGTTAGCCCCCAGTCAGCCAACAGCCCCGAGACATGTAACAATAGCTAGTTACCGTTAGCCCCCAGTCAGCCAACAGCCCCGAGACATGTAACAATAGCTAGTTACCGTTAGCCCCCAGTCAGCTAGCAGCCAGCCACTTTCATTACAGCAATCCGTACAGTACCAGGCCAGCACTTAACTCCAGTGTCGGGTGCTAACGATGCTAATGGCAGTTTAATGAAGCGTCGGGAAACAGACCATATCAGACCCAGCACCGGAGTCACAACAGCGGTCATCCATAACGTTAGCTACGTCTCCTATCCCTTCTCACCTTCTCCAGTCCATTGCTCCTGACCTCCTTCCTTTCCTCGCCCATCTCATTAACATCTCCTTGTCCTTGTTTCCCCGATGCCCTCAAAGAGGCTCTGCACTCTCATTGCTCACATATTACCTGTCAGACCGAACCTACCGGGTAACTTGGAGAGGATCTAGCTCAGAACCTTGCCCACTCAAAACTGGGGTTCCTCAGGGATCAGTCCTGGGTCCCCTCCTCTTTTCTCTGTACACCAACTCTCTTGGGTCTGTCATTCACTCGCACAGCTTTTCTTATCACAGCTACGCAGATGACACCCAACCAATTCTCTCCTTTCCGGAGTCTGAAACTAAAGTAGCAGTACGTATCTCGGCCTGTCTGACTGACATCTCTTCTTGGATGTCCATACACCATCTGAAACTCAACCTTGACAAGACTGAGCTCCTTTTCCTTCCAGGAAAGGGCTCTCCTGCCCAGGACCTGACTATAACAATAGACAACTCTGTGGTAGTCCCCACCCAGACTGATAGAAACCTGGGTGTGACACTTGACGACCAACTCTCCTTCACTGCTAACATCGCTGCAACCACCCGATCATGTAAATACATGCTGCACAACATCAGAAGGATACGTCCCCTTCTAACACAGAAGGCAGCTCAGGTTCTGGTTCAGGCTCTAGTCATCTCACGTCTAGACTACTGCAACTCCCTCCTGATTGGCCTGCCTGCATGCTCCCTCCTGATTGGCCTGCCTGCATGCTCCCTCCTGATTGGCCTGCCTGCATGTGCCATCCGACCCCTGCAGCTCATTCAGAACGCAGCAGCTCGACTTGTCTTCAACCTCCCCAAATTTCTCTCACACTACACCTCCTCCTCCTCCTCCTTCCTCCTCCTCCTCCTCCTCCTCCTCCTCCTTCCTCCTCTTCCTCCTCCTCCTCCTCTCTTCACTGGTTACCAGCTGGCAGCATCCACTTAAAGACCAAAAGTACTCTCATCGAGGTACACTAGTACTCTCATACAGTACACTAGTTACTCCATACAGTACACTAGTACTCGCCATACAAGTACACTAGTACTCTCACACAGTACACTAATTACTCTCATACAGTACACTAGTACTCTCATACAGTACACTAGTCCTATCATACAGTACAATTACTATCATACAGTACACTAGTACTCTCATACAGTACACTAAGTACTCTCATATAGTACACTAGTACTCTCATACAGTACACTAGTCCTCTCATACAGTACACTAGTACTATCATACAGTACACTATAGTGCTATACATACAGTACACTAGTACTCTCATATAAGTACACTAGTACTCATATAGTACACTAGTACTCTCATACGTATTACTAGTACTCTCATACAGTACACTAGTACTCTCATACAAGTACACTAGTACTATCATACAAGTACACTAGTACTCTCATACAGTACACTACTACGCTACAGTACACTAGTACTATCATACAATATACTGTGCTCTCATATAGTACACTAGTACTCTCATACAATTACACTAAGTACTATCATACAGTACACTAGTACTCTCATACAGTATACTAGTACTCTCATATAAGTACACTAGTACTCTCATATAAGTACACTAGTACTCTCATACAGTACACTAGTACTCTCATACAGTACACTAGTACTTTCTCATACAGTACACTAGTACTCTCATACAGTACACTAGTCCTCTCATACAGTACACTAGTACTCATACAGTACACTAGTGCTCTCATACAGTACACTAGTACTCTCATACAGTACACTAATTATACCATACATATTCGTGCACATACAGGGGCCAGAACAGATCAGCCCCAGCTTACATCCAGGACATGTTCCAAACATACCCAACCCCCCACTTCTCTCTGCACATCAGCCAAACGTTTTGCTGCCCCCAACCCAACGAGAGGAGAACTAACCACTCAACCAGATCAGACTGTTCTCTGTCCTGGCTCCTAAATGGTGGAACGAGCTCCCCATCGACATCAGGATGGCTGACAGCCTACACATCTTCTGCCGAAGGCTAAAAACACATCTCTTCAGACTACACCTCGGATAATATAAAAAAAAAAAAAAAATCTTGAAGCTGCCCTTTCATATGTCTCTTTGTAGCTTAGCTTATTTAAAGCTAATGTATTTGCACTTCCTACTTGTTGTCTGGAGTTTGGACCTTCACAGTTGAAAGCACTTAATTGTAAGTAACTTTAGATAAAAGCATCAGCTAAATGACATGTCATGTAATGTTAGTTTCTTTCACCACCTGCTGGTCTAAAGGAAACATCACTGCTGGTTCATCTTCTCCTTCAAATCAAAACTTTATTGACTTTAGGACACATTTTAATAATAACCCAGTTTATAACAATGACACATAATCAGCATAACAACCAATAAAATACTAAATAGAAACAGAGAAACTCACTGAGACAAAAGGAGTCACCAAATAAAACATGTTCAAATCCTCTTTCTGATTGGACAATAATCTTTGTTTCATATCGTCAGTTATCAGACTCCCAAACTGATTATCTTCTGTATTTATATAATAATAATAATAATAATAATAATAGGAGTGTTTTCTGATTGGCTGATCATGTCTTGAGGTACAACTGAAACATGAAAGGAAACATGACCAATAGGTGGTGAGTTTCTGTCTCTACGTCCTCCAATTATTTAATATCAACAATGTTTGATATCAAATACTAAACATCACAAGTTTTATTGGGTTTGACCTGAACTTTATTAGACTGATTCACATTCAACATGTTTCAACACATCTACATATTCAGAACTTTAATTTCAAGTGTATACTCTTCAAACTCTATTTTTTTCATGTATGTATGTGAATATACAGTATATGTTAATATATAACATAACATGGCATAACAAAGAGAAATAGACGTTTCTTGAAGAAAGAAAGAAACTCAGAAAGCTGCTGATGATATTAACATAAAAAAGAGAAATACATGTTTATTGAAGAAGGTTTAGCAGAAAGTTCAACAGACTCATAAAAGCTGCTGCTGATCC
>NC_053128.1:34552318-34555380 GCF_010015445.1 Perca fluviatilis | reverse complement strand
GGTGCCACGGCTGCTCCTCTCCTCCTCTCCTCCCTTTCTCCTCTCTCCTTGCCCCTTTCCTCTCCTCCTCCTCCTCCTCTCCTCCTCTCCTTGTCCCTACTCTCCTTAATCACCTGTTAGAGTGTACCTGAAGAAACAATCAAAATTCAAAATATACATGCAAGATATAAAAATACAATCAAAATATAAAATATATTCAAAAATATAAATTATATTCAAAATACAAAAATACATTCAAAATATATAAAATACATTCAAAATATAAAATATATTAAAATACACAAAATACATTCAAAATATAAAATATATTAAAAATATAAAGTACAATCAAAATATAAAATATATTCAAAATATAAAATATATTCAAAAATATAAAATAATATATTCAAAATACAAAATACATTCAAAATAAATATGAAATATATTCAAAAATATAAAATACAATCAAAAATATAAAATATATTCCAAAATATGTAACATTCAAAATATAAAATATATTCAGACAACCATTTAAAATATAAAATACAATCAAAATATGTTATATTCAAAATAACTATAAAATATATTCAAAAATATAAAAATATATTCAAAATATTAAATATATTTAAAATATAAAAATATTTAAAATATAAAAATATATTCAAAATATAAAAATATATTTAAATATAAAATATATTCAAAATATAAAATACAATCAAAAATATAAAATATATTCAAAAATATAAAATATTCAAAAATATTAAATATATTCAAAATATAAAATATATTTAAAATATAAAATACAATCAAATATAAAAATACCATTCAAAATATAAAATATATTCAAAAAATATAAATATATTTAAAAATATAAAATATATTTAAAAATATAAAAATATATTCAAAATATAAAATATATATTTACCATAAAATATATTCAAAAATATAAAATATATTCAAAAATATATAAAAATACAATCAAAATATAAAAAATATATTCAAAATATTAAAATATATTCAAATATTCAAAATATTAAATATATTAAATATATTAAATATATTCATCATTAAATATATTTAAAAATATAAAAAATACACTAAAATATTAAATACTTCGGAGCTGCACTATGTATGCTAGTGCTCCTTTTGTATCATACTTTTATTGAAGGAAATATTGCTTCTCGCCTCCTACTTAAATAGTTTTTTTTAACATTACACACACAGAGCTAACTGGCTATAGTTAGCCTTCGTAATTTATGCACATAAGGGATTAGCTAATCATGGCAGAAATAGCCAGCAACAACTTTAAGTAATCGGCAGTATTTTCATACCAATCATTTACAGTATATGTTTCCGCCCACAATCAACCTCTGCTGCTAAAAGTAGGTCAATCTGCATCGATGTTTGAAATAAAGACATCGCACCATGACAACGCATTAGCTGTCGTGGTTAGTTTCCTCACAACCACGTCGGTTGCCATTGGCTTAACGCATTAATCCCGCTTAGCATACCATTGTGCCAACTTCATAGCCAGTTAGCTTTGTGTGTAACTAACAAAACTCAAACCATCTCAGGAGCTAAGTTTAAAGGGGGTTTCCACAGGTGGTACTGGCAGTTAGCACATAGCTAGCATATAGCTAGCATATAGCTAGCATGATGTCAGCATGATGCCTAGCATGATGCCTTAGTATTTTCTAGATCTAGATAAGTTATCGTACTTAGCTGACCTCTAACGACATGATCACTGTCACTAGATATAAAGAAAACATTGACTTTACACTGACAGTAAAAAACATCCCTTCCTAGACTGATACACAGTCACCATAGTTCTAGTACCAGCTGATGATACACGTCACCATAGTTCTAGTACTGTGGATGATACACAGTCACCTCATAGTTCTAGTACTAGATCGACAGTCACCATAGTTCTAGTGCACCAGCTGATACACAGTCACCATAGTTCTAGTACTAGGCTGATACTAATAGCTCACTAGTTCCTCGACCCATAATTAGGCTGATACACAGCCACCATAGTTCTAGTACTAGGCTGATACACAGTTCCATAATGTCCATACTCAGGCTGATACACAGTCACCATAGTTCTACTAGGGCTGATACATGTCTCCATAGTTCTAGTACCAGGCTGATACACAGTCTCCATAGTTCTAGTACTAGGCTGATACACAGTCTCCATAGTTCTAGTACTAGGCTGGATACACAGTCTCCATAGTTCTAGTACTTAGGCTGATACACAGTCACCATAGTTCTTAGTACTAGGCTGGATACACAGTCACCATATAGTTCTAGTACTAGGTTGATATTAATAGTCACCATAGTTCTGTTAACTAGGCTGATACACAGTCTCCATAGTTCTAGTACTAGGCTGATACATTGTGTCACCATAGTTCTTAGTACTAGGATGATACACACAGCTCCATAGTTCTAGTAAGTACTAGGCTGATACACAGTCACCATAGTTCTAGTAATTAGGCTACACACAGCTCATAGTTCTAGTACTAGACTGGATACACAGTCACCATAGTTCTAGTACTAGCTGATACACAGCCTCCACCATAGTTCTAGTACTAGACTTATACACAGTAACCACAGTTCTAGTAATTAGGCTGATACAGTCACCATAGTTCTAGTAATTAGTTGATACACAGTCACCATAGTTCTACTAGGCTGATAATAATGCCTCCATAGTTCTAGTACTAGGCTGATACACAGTTCCAGTAGTTCTGAATACACTCAGGGCTGATACACCCATGAAGCCTCGCCTATCTGATACACAGTCACCATAGTTCTAGTATCAGATGATACACAGTCTCCATAGTTCTAGTACTAGGCTGATACACAGTCACCATAGTTCTAGTACTAGGCTGGATACACATCACCTCATAGTTCCAACACACTAGGGTTGATACAGAGGTCACCTCATAGTTCTAGTACTAGGATGATACACAGTCTCCATAGTCTCTAGTACTAGGTTGATACACAGTCACCATAGTTCTAGTACTAGGCTGATAATAGCTCCATGTCTCTAGCAACAGCTGACACACACCATAGTTCTAGTACTACTG
>NC_053128.1:34527318-34547318 GCF_010015445.1 Perca fluviatilis | reverse complement strand
AGGTGGGTAATCAACGGTGGTAAGCGATTATGATTGGTAAGGCAGAGTCATGCCTCATGGTAGCCAATCAGAGCGTCGTTTCTACACACGCCACACAATAATAACAGCTAAACAGATTCAGCAGAGATGGCGCAATCGATGAAAAGTTGGCGTTTCAAGGTGGAGATATAAGCACTGCTTCAAATTCATTGTGGTCAAAGGCAAGAACGCATGCGGCAATGTGTACATTATGTCCAGGAGCCAAGACTTTGTCGACATCCGTTGTAAGTAACTCCTGAATTTAATGGAAGCATCTCACAACGACACAACGCTTCTCCAAAGCTAGTGGCCAAAACCAGCGATGCTCCACCATCCCCACAGATCTATAGCTTCGCCACCGCTAGCAAAGAAGGACTCCGGAGCAAAGTCCTCCAAGCAGCAAAAGCCTCACAACAAAACCTATGACCCAGGCTGAAGTCAACCCGTGATGACAAGCAGGTATGTAGTTAAAAGTTGGCCTATGTGTGTCATATAAGTTTATATGGCGTAACTCTTTTTTTTTTAACAGTAACGCAAATAGTTACTTTCCTGGTAACGAAGTACTTTATTATAGAGTAATTCAGTTACTAAACTCCAGTTAATCTTTTGGAACAAGTAGGGAGCTAACTATAACTAATTACTTTTAAAGTAACGCTCCCAACACTGACAAACACACAACAAACACACCTTACACACACGCAGAGTGCGCGATCGGGTGCAAACTACGTCGGTTGCCTTTGTTGAAGTCACAGCGAGTGATGCCGATAAAGTGGCTTCCAGGTGTGGTTACGGTTTTAAAAGTTCCCACAGACAGCGTTTGCTGCTATGTGATATTAAAACAGTCACGGTGCTGTTGACGTTACACTTCCTCTGAGACGAGCAGCAGGCTCAACAGTGTGCAGCTGTGCCCTGGGGACTGACTGACAGGCTGAGGCTCTTAGCCCTGGTGACTGACTGACAGGCTGGAGGCTCTGTGCCCTGGTGACTGACTGACAGGCTGAGGCTCCTGTGCCCTGGTGGACTGACTGACAGGCTGAGGCTCTGTGCCCTGGTGACTGACTGACAGGCTGAGGCTCTGTGCCCTGGTGACTGACTGACAGGCTGAGGCTGTAAGGAAAGGCAACTTTATTTCTACAGCTCCTTTCAGCAACAAGGCAACTCAAAGTGCTTTACATGAAACATTAAAGAGCAATTAAAAAACGGTCATGATGAAAATAAGGCAAAAAGTTACAGTGAGTAAGAAATTAATAATTATTCAATTTAATAGGTTGTAGGGACGGGTTTGGGAGGAGAGAGGGAGGGGTTTTATTTTTATTTTTGTTTAATTTCTTTTAGAGTGTAACATATTCTAATAAAATAACATAATGTTCTAAGTACATAGGATAAATAGGTTTGGGATTATTTCTTACAACTGAAATAATTGTTTTGTAATTACAGAGGGAAAGTAACCGAAAAATGTACCGTTGAGTACTGGAACATAATTTCAGGTATCTGTACCGATATTGGTTCAGATGCTAAAGGTACCCAACCCTAAGGGTAGTAGCCTAAACAATGCATGTTTAATTTTAAGGTGAATTCATTGTAATTTTGTAGACTAGGGGTGGTATATTTTTAAATATTTAGTTTACTGTCAGTGACAGCGATGGTGCCTTCTATGTTGCATCTTCAAACGTGACACTGAATTTGAAACAGCATTATTGTAATTTCTGCATCTATTATCAAAGGTGTTTATTAGTAATACAGTGGACATTAGTAGAAATGTGAATATTTGGTTAGCATGTTGATTCATGGTGTGTGAACCTAAATTTTCTGGTTGCGCCCTAACATTTTCAGTAGGGGGCCACTGTGCTCCTAGTGAAAACAGTTAGTCTGGAGCCCTACACATACAGACAACACACACACACACACAGACATATAACACACATACAGACACACACACACACACACAGACACACACATACACACACACACAGACATATACACACACACAGACACACACACACACACAGACACACACACATAACACACACACACACAACAACAAAAACACACACACACACACACACACACACACAACACACACACACAGAACATATACACATTACACACACATTACGACACACACAGCATACATATTGAAACACATCCAACACAGACACACAATGTTTGTGTGTACCTCAGTGTGCGTGTGTGTGTGTGTGTGTCGTGTGTGTGTTATGTGTGTGTGTGTTGTGTTTGTGTGTGTGTGTGTGTGTGTGTGTGTGGCGCTGTGTGTGTGTGTGTGTGTGTGTGTGTGTGTGTGTGTGTGTGTGTGTGTGTGTGTGTGTGTGTGTGTGTGTGTGTGTGTGTGTGTGTGTGTGTGTGTGTCTGTGTGTGTGTCTATGTGTGTGTGTGTGTGTGTGTGTGTGTGTGTGTGTGTGTGTGTGTCTGTGTGTATGTGTGTGTGTGTGTGTGTGTGTGTGTGTCTCTGTGTGTGTGTGTCTGTGTGTATGTGTGTGTGTGTGTGTGTGTGTGTGTGTCTGTTGTGTGTGTGTGTGTGTGTGTGTGTGTGTGTGTGTGTGTGTGTGTGTGTGTGTGTGTCTCTGTGTGTGTGTGTGTGTGTGTGTGTGTGTGTGTGTGTGCGTCTGTGTGTGTGTGTGTGTGTGTGTGTGTGTGTGTGTGTGTGTGTGGCTTTTGATGATGGTGTGTGTGTGTGTGTGTGTGTGTGTGTGTGTGTGTGTGTGTGTGTGTGTGTACTCTGATGATGGTGTGTGTGTGTGTGTGTGTGTGTGTGTGTGTGTGTGTGTGTGTGTGTGTGTGTGTGTATTCTGATGGTGTGTGTCTCTTCCTGTCTCCACAGTGTGATTTAAAGTCAGCTTCTTCATCTCTCTGAAGAGGAGATCTCAACACTTCAGGAGGACCAGGAGACCTGAAGATGGGGGGTTCAGGGTCAACACCAACACCACCAACACCACCACCACCACCACCAGGCTCTCAGGAGAAGAAGAAACTCAAAGAACTTGCAGCTTCATTCATCAAAGAGTATGGCAGCAGAGAAGACAGGATGACACAGATTGTTGAAGAGTTTAAGGAGATCGCTGATGCAAACAAATTAGAAAATGAAAAGAAAAGTATAAATAAAGTAGAAGAGCTGGGGAAAAAGTTCATGGAGATCATTGGACCGCTGAAGAAGGACCTGGAAGAAATAAAGAGCACGTGTGAGAAGTTGGAGCAAAGATCAGCTCAACTTCAGGCTGGAATCACTCTGACAGACATGGAGGACTTCCAGAGGATTCTGAGACGAGTTTCTAAACTGGCAAGAAGGAATAAAGTAGTTTTGTCTTCCATTGAAATACTGAGCTCCATAGAACACTGTCAGAAGGTCGTTAATGGCTTTGATGAGATGAAGAAAGAACTCAAAGACTTCAGTGAAATGTAACGATAGAAGCAGCAGTGGGGGGCCTCTAGCCCCCCCAGTAGAGCGTGAGCCCCATGTAGACTGAGGCCTTTGTCATCCCCCATCTCTCTCCCACCTTTCCTGTCTATCCACTGTCACTACACAATAAAGGGAAAAGCCCCCAAAAATTATCTTACAAAAACAAAAAGTAGCAGCAGTGAGAACAAAAGAGACTGGTTCACACTGAAACTGCTGACTAACTGTATCTGATCATCATTTATTTTACCAACTGGACTATTTTAGTAACTGAATCAGATGAATAATAATACTTTATGTTATTTGATACGTTGGACTGCTGAACTCTGGTTTAATATTAAATATCACTCACTGTTGGACTCTTGGACTGTTGAACGAGGGTATTTGAAAATCCAAAAACAGCTAAAATTACTCCTGCTTTTTGAAATGTATTTGGATTAATCCAGAAAACAGCTAAAACTATACTACTGCTTTTGAAATGTGAAAATTCAGAAAACAGCTAAAACTGTACTTCTACTTTTGAAATGTATATGTGTTAACCCAAAAACAGCTGAAAGTATACTCCTTTTATTTTGGTTTGATTTTTGATTTGCTTTGAAAACTATATGATGGCTTAAAAATATAATCATGCTAAATGCTGTGTTACTGATATTATTATAAACATGCTTAGATGTATCTTAGTGTATGAAGCTGCCCTTTGGACCCTGCGGCCATAGAGAGGAAGGGTCTGCCGAGGCCTCAGCTGCAGACCCTGTGTTGTGTAACTGTGTGTTTAACCTGCACAGCTAGAAAGAGGAAGTGTCTCTTGGGGCCCTGCATGCATGTGCTTGGGGGTGAGGCCCTGGGTGCACATAGGGGACAGAAAGGTGGCTGCTTTGACCTAGTGATGAACTGGTCCGTTAGATTGTATGTTAGATAGTAATATGCATATGCATATAGGAAACATCGTCAGATGTTTCTACGTATATCCAATCAAATGGTCAAACACACCTCACTGGGACGGGGGGTTGAACCCCAAGAAATGTACAAAAACGCTCTCTTCTCTTCTTTTTTCTCTTAGGCTTACTTTCTGCTCTCTTGACATCCCCCCTTGCTGTAGGGGCATCCTGTGTATTAGAGCATTTTGAGTGATTGTACTTAGTTCATTTTTTCATTTTGTTTTTTCTTGTTAACTTTTTGCTTCAAATAAAATAAAACCACCTGTGTTCGTCTTGAACAAGGTGACCCAAAAAGCCTTGTCAGTCTTTTTTGCCTTTTCAGAAGACTTTTCTCCTTTTTCCTCCTTTTTCTCCACTTCACCCGTGTGGAGCTGGGACCCGGCAGAGGGGGGGCCTTCCCCCTGCGGTGAGGGGACCCCCGAAGGAGGTGGTGGCCTCCCTCTTTAGCTGAACGGTTTGCAGCTGACCCGGACCGACCCACCACAGACCTCCCTGATCCTCCAGCTGAGAGGAAAACCCTGACCCGCAGAGGGGTGTCTGAGTGTGAGTAATCAATGGTAATAGTTTGGTTATAAAGATCTTCTGTGTGCTGTGTATTTCACATACGGGGGGGGGACATCTAGGTTGTCAATCGAAAGCCTCTTGTCTCGTCATCGGGTTTCCACCGTAGCGAGGACCCGTTAATGCGGGTGTGTGTGTGTGTGTCTCTTTAAGAATAATCTAAACCACAGGAAAGTATCTGAAATAACTCCTCTAACATAGGCTTAACATCTGCCCCGCTGACAGTATCTGTAACGGCTGTACGGCAGAAGAGGGCTTAGAGGGCTTAGAGGGTTATCGGGGGGGAGAGGGGGGGTTGGCTTTAAAAGAAAAAGGGATACGAAGCCTCGATAACTATCACATCGCTCCACAGGACTGAGACTGAATTATTGTACTGAGGCTGTAAATAATTATTTATTATTTATTATATTTTATAATTATTCATGTGACAGTTACTGTTGTATTGCTGTATGAAGACTGCTGCTCATATTGTTGTTAGAAGTTTGATGAATATATTACGGCAGTTGTTGAGATAATTAGAAAAGGCTGATAAAGTTTTAAATGAGTTTTAAATGAAGTCTGTTACTAAGGACAATATATAAAGTGCTGTACATGTGTGTTTCTATAGTGGACCTTAAATTATTTTAGTTGATTAATTTTTCTTATTATTCTTTAACGACTACAATTTGGGAGGATTGTACAATTTTAAGAACATATCCCAATTGTACAATCCTCCCAAATGATGGTCTTAGTTTACTGGACCAGTAACTAGTGATGTAGGCTACTGTACATTCATGTAACAACAGGGAGAGGACACCTCCATGGTTTCTGACCTTATATATTGCCTGGGGTAAACACCAATATATACCTGTTCCATCCGCATGCTCGGAATTTATCACCACAATTCATCAGTTTCTAAGATCTTTTACAGTCCAATCTCTTCTAGGTCTCTTATTTCTATATCCATATATAACGACGGAGGAAGGCATATAATATGTAGAGAAGGAAACCTGCCCCATAAAACAAAACACATAAGAACAAAAGACAGATAATAGGACACACCCAAAAAAACAACAAAAAAACCATGAGGAGAGAGAGAGAAAAAGGAGAGAGGAGGAGAGAGGAGGAAGAGAAAAGAGAGAGGAGAGAGGGGGGAGAGGAGAAAGAGGAGAGAGAGGAGAGGGAGAGAGAGAGAGGAGAGAGGAGAGGAGAAGAGGGAGAGGAGAGGGAGAGGAGGAAGAGGAGAGAGAGGGGGGAGAGAGAGGGAGGGAGAGGGAGAGGAGAGAGAGAGAGAAAGAGAGAGAGGGGAGAGAGAGGGGGAGGGAGAGAGAGAGAGAGAGAGGGGGGGAGAGAGAGAGAGGAGAAAGGAGAGAGAGAGAGAGAGAGAGGAGAGAGAGAGAAGAGAGAGAGGAGAGAGAGAGAGAGGAGGAGAGGGAGAGGAGAGAGAGGAAAGGGAGAGAGGAGAGAGGAGGAGAGGAGAGAGAGAGAGGAGAGAGAGAGGAGGAGAGAGAGAGAGAGAGGAGAAAAGAGGAGAGAGAGGAGAGAGGAGAGAGAGAAAGAGAGGAGAGAGAGGGAGAGAGAGAGAGGAGGGAGGGGAGGCAGAGAGAGAGAGAGAGAGAGAGAGGAGGAGAGAGAGAGAGAGAGACAGAGAGAGGGAGGAGGAGAGGGAGAGGGGGAGAGAGAGGGGAGAGAGAGAGAGAGAGAGAGAGGAGAGGAGAGAGAGGAGAGAGAGAGAGGAGAGAGAGAGAGGACAGGAGAGAGAGGAGAGAGAGGAGAGAGGGAGAGAGAGAGGAGACAGGAGAGGAGACAGAGAGAGGAGGGAGGAGAGGAGAGAGAGAGAGGGAGAGAGAGGAGGGAGAGAGAGGAGAGGAAGGTAGAGGAAGGAGGAAAAAGATCTATGAAGGGTAAAGAAGGAAATGGAATGGAATGGACAGGATGGAAGGAGGCCCCAGGACAGCGGAGGACAGTGGAGCGGCACACATTCAGTGGACTGCCTGCCCCACCTCATTGCCTGACATAGCCATGGAATGGAATGGATAGACAGGAATGGATGCCATAAAAGGAAGGATACAACTGAAGGAATGGAAGGAGGGAGGAATGGAAATGGAAGAATCATGGAATGGAAATGAGCCCAGCCCTGGAGGACCCAGGTGTGTGGAAATGGATAAACAGAAACATGGAATCCATTAGTCTGGTGGGGATGTGAAGCCTCAAAAGTCCCACTGACACCCCTTTAATACTATGAAAAATCTCTGGTTGAAACTGCCGCTGAAAAAGGGCTTAACTCTAACAAAACCTGAGTTGCTTGTAAGCATCTCAAAATCCAGAACCTTAAGAGAACAGTCACGCCCCAACATTTACATAGGCTACACAACTGACCTGAGATCAGGTAGTACATTTTACATAGGCTACACACAACTGACCTGAGATCAGGTAGTACATTTACATACTACACAACTGACCTGGAGAAGATCAGGTAGTAGTACCTCAACATACAGAACAACAACGCGAACAGTCAACTACCCACCACATTTACATAGGCTACACAACTGACCTGAGATCAGGTAGTACATTTTACATAGGCTACACAACTGACCTGAGATCAGGTAGTACATTTACATAGGCTACACAACTGACCTGAGATCAGGTAGTCTTCTGAATCTAGGTCACGCAGATCTCTGCTATTCCATTACAAAATTCACTTCTGAAACTTTTTTATGCGAGAAATCAACTACGTAAAGCTCAAATATGGGCCGCTTTACGAAAATGGATGGCTAAATGCAAATTTTGTCGGACTGTGTCGGAGTTCAGCGCCGGTGCTGCCTGTGTTGCTGCCTCGCCGCCCGGCCTGCCTTCCTTCACAGACCCCGGCCTGCTCTGAGGTACTTGTTGCTCCGTCACGACTGGCAGCCCACAGCACTCCATACCCGCGCACAGTCGTACATGTAGTTTGCTCAAACCAATCAGCACGTAGCTCATTCTGAATATTCATGAGCATACCATATTTGGAAGAAAAGCTCTTGTTCCAAATAGAGCCATATTCACAGGGTAGTTAAGGGCCTAATAAAATAGCATTTGGGCAATTTTCAGCCCAACCAATGTTACATACCCTATTAGGAGACCTTAAGGAACAGTGTAAAATACCCTATATAATCATTCTATCACCCCTTTAAACAACCTCTGTATGGGTTTATTTTAAAATTCTGCACTTTTTTCTCAAATGAAAGTAACATATGTTAAATTACACTCTGTTCATTGTTGTTTAACCAAACTTTAATGTTTTCTGAAAATATATGTCTTTCCTAGATCAACAAAAAATAACCCAAAATGATTGTCATTCATAAGACTTTTTTATAGTGTTTACACCGTCGGGGGATTTCACATGTGGTACTTGCAAGTTAGCCCATAGCTAGCATGATGATAGCATGATGATAGCATGATGATAGCATGATGATAGCATGATGATAGCATGATGATAGCATGATGATAGCATGATATTTCTAGATCTAGATCAGTTTACTGGTACTTATCTGAACTAATGACATGATCACTGTCACTACATATAAATAAAACATTGACTTTCACTCGGTGATACTCATTGACAGTAAAAACACCTCTTCCTCATCCCAGTCAGTCACCATAGTTACAGTACTAGGCTGATACACAGTCACCATAGTTACAGTACCAGGCTGATACACAGTCACCATAGTTACAGTACCAGGCTGATACACAGTCACCGCACCTCTGAGTCCCTCACCATCTTCCAGTCCCGCCTCAAGACCCATCTCTTCACCTCAGCCTACCCATAGTCCACCTGCCCCCCTCCCTTTTTCATCTGTATCTTGTTTTGTTCTACTTGTTTTGTTATGTTTTTATAATCTACCCTGCCCTGTAAAGCGACTTTGAGTCCATGAAAAGCGCTATATAAATTCAATTTATTATTATTATTATTACTAGGCTGATACACAGTCACCATAGTTACAGTACCAGGCTGATACACAGTCACCATAGTTACAGTACCAGGCTGATACACAGTCACCATAGTTACAGTACTAGGCTGATACACAGTCATCATAGTTCTAGTACCAGGCTGATACACAGTCACCATAGTTCTAGTACCAGGCTGATACACAGTCACCATAGTTACAGTACCAGGCTGATACACAGTCACCATAGTTACAGTACTAGGCTGATACACAGTCACCATAGTTACAGTACCAGGCTGATACACAGTCACCATAGTTACAGTACTAGGCTGATACACAGTCACCATAGTTACAGTACCAGGCTGATACACAGTCACCATAGTTCTAGTACTAGGCTGATACACAGTCATCATAGTTATAGTACTAGGCTGATACACAGTCACCATAGTTCTAGTACCAGGCTGATACACAGTCACCATAGTTACAGTACTGAGCTATACACAGTCACCATAGTTACAGTACCAGGCTGATACACAGTCACCATAGTTCTAGTACTGGGCTGATACACAGTCACCATAGTTCTAGTACCAGGCTGATACACAGTCACCATAGTTACAGTACCGGGCATACACAGTCAATCATAGTTCTAGTACCAGGCTGATACACAGTCATCATAGTTCTAGTACTAGGCTGATACACAGTCACCATAGTTCTAGTACCAGGCTGATAACAGTCACCATAGTTACAGTAACAGGCTGATACACAGCACCATAGTTACAGTACCAGCTGATACACAGTCACCATATTATATAAAAAAAAAAAACAGTCACCATAGTTACAGTACCAGGCTGATACACAGTCACCATAGTTCTAGTACAAAAAAAAAAAAAAAATAAAAAAAAAAAAAAAAAAAAAAAAAAAAAAAAAAAAATAAAAAAAAAAAAAAAAAAAAAAATGTTTTTATAATCTACCCTGCCCTCGTAAAGTATGCATTGAGAACATAAAATAAATTTATTATTATTATTATTACTAGGCTGATACACAGTCACCATAGTTACAGTACCAGGCTGATACACAGTCACCATAGTTACAGTACCAGGCTGATACACAGTCACCATAGTTACAGTACTAGGCTGATACACAGTCACCATAGTTACAGTACCAGGCTGATACACAGTCACCATAGTTACAGTACTAGGCTGATACACAGTCACCATAGTTACAGTACCAGGCTGATACACAGTCACCATAGTTCTAGTACTAGGCTGATACACAGTCATCATAGTTACAGTACTAGGCTGATACACAGTCACCATAGTTCTAGTACCAGGCTGATACACAGTCACCATAGTTACAGTACTAGGCTGATACACAGTCACCATAGTTACAGTACCAGGCTGATACACAGTCACCATAGTTCTAGTACTAGGCTGATACACAGTCACCATAGTTCTAGTACCAGGCTGATACACAGTCACCATAGTTACAGTACCAGGCTGATACACAGTCATCATAGTTCTAGTACCAGGCTGATACACACGTCATCATAGTTCTAGTACTGGCTGATACACAGTCACCATAGTTCTAGTACCAGGGCGATACACAGTCACCATAGTTACAGTACCAGGCTGATACACAGTCACCATAGTTACAGTACCAGGCTGATACACAGTCACCATAGTTACAGTACCAGGCTGATACACAGTCACCATAGTTACAGTACTAGACTGATACACAGTCACCATAGTTCTAGTACCAGGCTGATACACAGTCACCATAGTTACAGTACTAGGCTGATACACAGTCACCATAGTTACAGTACCAGGCTGATACACAGTCACCATAGTTACAGTACCAGGCTGATACACAGTCACCATAGTTCTAGTACTAGGCTGATACACAGTCACCATAGTTCTAGTACCAGGCTGATACACAGTCACCATAGTTACAGTACCAGGCTGATACACAGTCACCATAGTTACAGTACTAGGCTGATACACAGTCACCATAGTTCTAGTACCAGGCTGATACACAGTCACCATAGTTACAGTACTAGGCTGATACACAGTCACCATAGTTCTAGTACCAGGCTGATACACAGTCACCATAGTTACAGTACTAGGCTGATACACAGTCACCATAGTTACAGTACCAGGCTGATACACAGTCACCATAGTTACAGTACCAGGCTGATACACAGTCACCATAGTTCTAGTACTAGGCGATGATAACACGTCACCACAAGTTTACGTACCAGGCTGATACACAGTCACCATAGTTACAGTACTAGGCTGATACACAGTCACCATAGTTACAGTACCAGGCTGATACACAGTCATCATAGTTCTAGTACCAGGCTGATACACAGTCATCATAGTTCTAGTACTAGGCTGATACACAGTCACCATAGTTCTAGTACCAGGCTGATACACAGTCACCATAGTTACAGTACCAGGCTGATACACAGTCACCATAGTTACAGTACCAGGCTGATACACAGTCACCATAGTTACAGTACCAGGCTGATACACAGTCACCATAGTTACAGTACCAGGCTGATACACAGTCACCATAGTTACAGTACCAGACTGATACACAGTCACCATAGTTCTAGTACTAGGCTGATACACAGTCACCATAGTTACAGTACCAGGCTGATACACAGTCACCATAGTTACAGTACCAGGCTGATACACAGTCACCATAGTTACAGTACCAGGCTGATACACAGTCACCATAGTTCTAGTACTAGGCTGATACACAGTCACCATAGTTCTAGTACCAGGCTGATACACAGTCACCATAGTTCTAGTACCAGGCTGATACACAGTCACCATAGTTCTAGTACTAGGCTGATACACAGTCACCATAGTTACAGTACCAGGCTGATACACACTCACCATAATACGCTCTGTGCACAGCGTCATGACGACCGTTCGAATTTGACAGGAAACCGGCACTTCCACTTCCGGCAAAACATCACTCGGCAACAATGGCCGCTATTATTTTTAGCCGATGCCTCCAAGACCTTCCACGTCTGAATATCGGTGACGTACACAGGATGGTCGACTCCTGTGCAATGGCTCCAAACTCCAAGAGGAGAAAGGATTCAAATTCTACATTTCATCCTATATCCACAATTATGAGGGTAAGAAGCTACGTTGTTTTTGATGGTAGCATCTTCGCTAGAGCTAGCTGCTAGCTTATTTTACTTGCTAAAACTGTTGTACTATGTCAAAATAATTTGATTGATTCTGCTTTTCTCAGTATCTAATAAAGATCAGGTGTCAGGAGAGGTTACCATCAGGGCACAGTGTCACAGGTCCATGAAGAAATCGGAGAAAGCGCACAGTTTGAGTGTATGGTGAAGGGTTAGGGATAGGGGTAACGTTAGATACGATATCTGTTGTTACATTACTTTTACAATCCAGTGTGCCCGGGGATTTAGCACAGATAAAGTTCAGCTCAACACTATACATAAACTACTGAATGGCTAAAAATAGCTGGTGACTTTACTTTGCCAGTCCCTGCTGGTCATCTGGACTTTGTTCACGTTTACTGTCTCTTTACCTTATGCCACGCTACTATACTGTTGTAACCCAGTATTAATGTTCTTGGGGGTTCAGCTAAGGTCCATGATGATGAACATAAAACACAAGCACATACGTATGTTTTATATTCTGCTTATATAAGTGCAATTTTTTTAAATGATGATGAAAATTAAGTATTAGGTCTAGACCTACAGTATTCTAGTTTTCTCTCATACAAGTTTCGCCCGACTCAAATTTAGTAGAAACAGTGGCCAGGCAGGTACGTTTATTTAGCTGGATCCCCACTGGGTTAGTGCACTCTTATTTCCTTGCTATGCTTTCTCTTTCATAAAGTACCCAGTGAATGATCAAGCCTAGATAGGCCTGAGTATTTACTTAGACAGCTTTATTTTGCAGGTGGTCCTGAAAGATTCAAACCCTGTGGAGTTACTACATCATAGGTGCTCTTGTATTGCGGGAGCAGCACTTTGCAACCACTGCGTTGCATTGTTGTTTCAGTCGGCGCATTACAGTGAGCTGAATTTGTCTGCAGTTCCCCCTGTCTTAAGCTGCACTGAGGGAGAACAACAATGGCACAAGCCTAGAACTTTGGTGATTATAATTTTTGTTGTTGTTGTTAAATATGTCTTTACAAACTGATTGGGGATATATTGAAACCCATTATGCCCAACAGGGTGTAAAGCCAGGCCCAGTGGATAGGATGGTTGTCCTCTCTGCTAAACCCAAGACTCAAACAAAAGAGGGAGTCAAGTAAAGTCACATATAGTAAATGTATTGGAATGTGTGAGTGAATATTTGATTTGAAATCTGTTTGTTTCCTGACCTTCCAAGTAACTTAACTTTTCACACACAGGAGCACACTGTACAAAGGCCTCAGTGGGGATTTACCTGATCTCTCTGTGCTTCAGGTAAGTGGGGATAGAGTAACATGTAAGGATAATGGTTTTTAAAGTATATTGTTTTTTGGGGCTTTTATGCCTTTAATGAACAGGACAGTAGAGACTGACTGGAAGCAAATGGGAGTGAGAGAGACGGGATGGGACCGTGAAACGACTGCAAGCCGGAATCGAACCCAGGTCCCATACCATATCAAATAGCCAATTTGGTCTTTTGTTATTACTACATGTGTGATGTGAAATTGTAATTACTTGGTATTTCAGTATATTGATAAAGTACTAGTCAACCACCAGGTGGCCGAGGCCTACAAAGAGGCACCAATAGTCTGCAGTATGGCCATCAGCGGTGACGTCCTGCTCACCAACTCAAGCCTTGGGATGGTCCAAAGTGGAAGCCCACTGTCTTATCAGCAGCCAGCAGCAACAAGGAGAGACCGCTCCTTTCATGTTGCCCCACCACGTCCATCTCTACCCCTTCAGGGATACCATCTAGAGTCAACAGCTTGCAGTTTTGTCACCACTGAAGAAGAACAGCGTCACTTGCAGTGCCTACAGGTCAGCTGGGACATGGCACACAAGTATGAGTCTGCTACAAGAGAGCAGAGTAGCTGCATGGAGTGGCACCAGCTGAGAAGGCCCAGAGTGACTGCCTCTCACTTTAGGGAGGTGTGTCATGTCAGTGAAAAATCTGAAGATGGACTCGTTCACAGAATTCTGCAAGGAACTCGTCAAACAGCAGCAATGCGGAGAGGGCTAGAGCTTGAGGCTGATGCAAATTGGGAATACTGCCAAACAAAACGTGTCAATCACTACCCCTGTGGATTTGTAATCCACCCTGACGCTCCCTGGTTGGGGGCGTCTCCAGACGGACTTGTTTTTGATCCTTCGGAGTCTGTACAGTTTGGGCTTATAGAAATGAAATGCCCCAACCTAAAAAGTTATGTAGACTGTACTTACCTTAAAATGAAATCTGGCAATTTGGAACTAAAGAAATCACATGCATATTACTGGCAGGTACAGGGTCAGATGCTCATTACTGGTTTGACATGGTGTGATTTTGTCATTTCGGCTGAAGACGACCTGCTGATTCAGCGGATTTACAGGGACAATGATGTTTGCAAAGTCATCAGAGAAAAAATTGACCGTTTTTATTTCTATGTTTACATGGCAAAATGCATGTAAAGTGTCTGTCCCAGACAAAAAATCTAGTTCCATCCATATGACGTAATGCGGCACAGGGGATCTGGGCATGGATGTATTATAAGAATGGATGTGGGCCGCATAGAAACAGATGGGGCGGGGTTTCACTTGACATTTCCCAGCATCCTTAACCCTGTGATGTTTTTGTATTATTGTCTCCTTATGTGTGCCACATTTTACACAAACAGGAGAGATAGAGGCATCTTTTATTGATTTTTGATTTAGTGTAGTATATCCTTGTCATGAGCTTATATTGTATGAGACGCAGATTCTCATTGGTGGTAATGGTGTTGGTTATATTAGTTGGTTATTTTCCAGATTATATCAGTTATTTATTTGAAGTTGTTTGTTCCAACCCTCATATATTTGTTTTGAGAAAACAATTAGCTGCCGTGCTTCTATAAGGTGTTTGTACACTTTCCCTATTAATATCTTCTTTTCTCCTGAGTTTAGGAATAGCCTCTGAGTAGCTGAGGGTTCTGTAGTCCTATTATAGTTTAGATCAAATGTATCTGTGATCCTGCTCTTTAACTGAATATATCTAAAAACGTTCTTATTAGTAAAATTAATTATATTACCAATTGTTCATATGGCTTTATACTGATATAAATAATATCTCCAATAGTTGACATTAGTTGTCATTGTCATTGACTGTGTTTTATATAGCAAATGCTACTAGTGTATAGCTTTTGTCCTTTTTATTGTAATTTCTCCCTGCCAAATGGACTACAGATAAAAATTAGCCTTGGGCTACAATCTGGCACTTTTACATGTACTGCTGTACATGTTCATCGTCATTGTCCTGAAATAATTAAATTAAATAAATAAATTCCATGATCTCCACTGTAGGGTGATTGATGGGTTATTCCACAAGCGTTTGGAACATTCATTTCTATCCCTAGAATATGTTTTAATCTGCCCCATGTTCTTAATGTGCTATTTGTGAAAAAACTAACATTTTTAATTTTCCGCTTCGTAAATCAACCCTGTGATGTTGTCAACTTCATACAGAAAATCTCCAAACTTAATAGTATGGAGCTACAGGTGTAGGGCAACACTTAATGAATAGATACACACTTAAACTGTAATATATTAAAACGTGATGAATAATTCTGTAAACCCATAACCACCAGTCCAAAATCCATCCAAGTGTCTGTCCCATACAATAAATACCAGCAATTAATTGTTATTTTCTTGTCATTTTAATAAAGTAAAACAAGTTATTACCTCTATAATAAAAACAGATAACCACATAAAATCATGAATGTCAAATTTATTAAAGACCTGTAAGTTCACAATATGTTACTGTAAGTTAACATTAATACAATTTTGGATTGCCAGTTAATTTTTTTAAAGTGACCTGTAGTAGTTATACAGGTTTGTGATGTTATTAGGTATTGCACAGTGCTTACAATTATACATTGTGATACAGCGGCATAACCATGGACTACATAACGTTACCTGAGTTAAGTGATTCCTCTGACAACCCGACAGAATAATAATAATACATTTTATTTAAAGGCGCCTTTCTCGGCACTCAAGGACACCGTACAGGGTTATAAAAGACAAAGCAATAAAAAAAAAAAATAGCACACAAGACATGCACACAAGTACAGCTGTAAGTGCAGTTTCCTTGCTATCAAACGTATCCAGTTGTCATTTCATTTCAAGCTCAACTAATAATAGAGCAGTGTGAAATCAGTTTTTGTAAAAAACATTTCAAACTTCGTTTGCCCATGTCTTCACTAGGGGTCCATTTTGGAAATTTGAGAGAAGACAGGCTACTGTAAATATCTGATTAATGCTCCCGGTTATGGACAGGGGGATGGTGGTGTCGAACAGTTTGTTCTCTTTGACTCTTCTGATCATCCTTTCTACGTGCACCCTCAGCCGAGCTATGGATTGGGTCTGTAGGACATCCTCCTCTGGCATCTGGGCCCTCTGAGTGACAAAAGCTGGACGATAAACAGTCCCAGGTACCAGGTCATCCACCAGGAATCCTTTGTCAACCATAATGGCCATCTCGGGGGTTAAAAGGGATGTAATTCCTGACTGGCGAAACACTTCCTTGTCGCTCATGGAGCCCTCAAAGAGGGTAGATACAAATGTAAGCGCTCCATGAGGGGACATGCCTACCATGGCCTTGAAGGTGCAGTGTGACTTGTAGGTTGAGAAAACCTCACTCTGCAGTAGGAGGGAAGAGGGTGTCTGACATCTAAGTTCGGTGCAGTCAACAATTACTTGGGTGTTGCTGTATCTGCCATTAAACTCAGGAGGTAGACAGGTCTTCACAGCTGCAGGGGACATCCAAAAACAGATAGAGCCCAACAGGGAGTACAGAAAGTTGGCCCAAGTGACTATGATACGGCCTACTGTTGTTCTGTGGATGTTGAAGCGATGAGACAGTTCCCTTTGGGTAGAACCAGTTGACAGGTAAGTCAAGAAAAGGAACAACTCATCTATTGGCAGCAGTTTCTAGTGGGTGAGAAAAGTGCAAGGATTTAGTTCAGACTAAATGTCAGTGTGCTTGTGTACAGTGGTGCTGAATAAAAAGAGGAATAAAAAAATTGCCTCAATTAAATTTTTTGGGGAAAAATCCAACCTTTAAGACGAAAATTTTCTTTGTGTGTGAATTAAAAAAAATAATGCATTTTTTATTCAACTTTAGCATGGGTTCATAAACTTATGAACAGCACTGTATGTACATGTGATGGCGGGGTAGGTATACTTACAGTTGGTCTGGTCATAGG
Organism: Perca fluviatilis; assembly: GCF_010015445.1. Taxonomy (NCBI): domain Eukaryota; kingdom Metazoa; phylum Chordata; class Actinopteri; order Perciformes; family Percidae; genus Perca; species Perca fluviatilis. The sequence continues at coordinate 34,530,087 of NC_053128.1, read as the reverse complement.
GCTCTCAGTGACTGTGCCTATGTCGCATGCTTTCCTGGTTCTGCTGGTCACTCTGATAATTTTTGATGTTGCAGACTCAATCAGGCTCCAAAACGCCATCAGGTGCGTGTAGGATGGGAACCTAATTAGGGTATGGCAATTAGAGTAAGTTTACTTAGACTGTAATGAAATTAAAATAAAAAAAATTGTGGTGTTTTGGGTTATCAACAATACACTGAATCAGAAAGTCTATTTAGCTTCTAGCATATCATACATACAGCTTAACAACATACATAGCGTTTAGTAACACAAATCGATTGACTTGAGAGGAGAGTTTAAGCCTACAGAGTTGTGAGGTTTTAAGAGGATTTGGAAGTTAGTTAATCTAATTAAGGAATTAATCTTCACCAGTTACACTATGTGACAAATGTGCTATAGTAGCATAACCTCCTGTAGCCTATATAGATTAAGTTATGTAACTGTGTGCTTCACATGTTTTACACAAACATATGTGGCATCAAAGCCGGTTCAACTTTGACAATCGCTGAAGGCTATAGATAGTTGTCTTACCTGGTGTAAAATCGTATGTCCTCTGGAGAAGAGGCAAACCGCTGCAGTCCAAATTTGGACAGATGGCATGTTTTCAGTTGCTCTCGAAGTGCATCGATTTCCTGTTTTAGTTGCTCGTAATGTTGCCTATCCACGCACACAGTAGGAGATGCTTCATAGTCATGGTCCATGACCATAGGGATAGCGACAGGCTCCGCTGCTGCTGGTTCAAGGACATCAGGCTCCTGACTTGGTGGTCTTGCCCGTCGCTCCCAAACACCGGGTCGTTCCTTGGTTGAATAATTGTTCCACTCGAACAATGAAGGGACAGCACCTGCTACCAAAGCACGCCTTCCTTTCTTGGATATCACAATCTCGTGGGGCTTAAAGTGCCGAGTACAAACCTTCGTGTGCTGGGTTACGGTAAACCCCGTCCTTCGCACTTTATGAATCCACTTAGCCTGAAGACTTGCGTTTTTGGGGAAACAGTGGAAACTAAGCACACTGTTATAACGGCCTGAGGCCGAACAAAGTGGCACACAGCAGTGTTCCTTTGAGCCGTTAACAATTTTAAGAAATCTAGTAGCACTCATGTTTTGGCGATGACAGGGACAGACGTTTGCTATGTAAGTAGGAGGTAGACCGGATAGGCTAAAAATAGACAGACCATCGATAAAAAATTACATTGTTGCCAAGTGATGTTTTGCCGGAAGTGGAAGTGCCGATTTCCTGTCAAATTCGAACGTTCGTCATGACGCTGTGCACAGAGCCTATCCTAGTACCAGGCTGATATACAGTCACCATAGTTCTAGTACCAGGCTGATACACAGTCACCATAGTTACAGTACTAGGCTGATACACAGTCACCATAGTTACAGTACTAGGCTGATACACAGTCACCATAGTTACAGTACCAGGCTGATACACAGTCACCATAGTTCTAGTACTAGGCTGATACACAGTCACCATAGTTACAGTACCAGGCTGATACACAGTCACCATAGTTACAGTACCAGGCTGATACACAGTCACCATAGTTCTAGTACCAGGCTGATACACAGTCACCATAGTTACAGTACCAGGCTGATACACAGTCACCATAGTTCTAGTACCAGGCTGATACACAGTCACCATAGTTCTAGTACCAGGCTGATACACAGTCACCATAGTTCTAGTACTAGGCTGATACACAGTCACCATAGTTACAGTACTAGGCTGATACACAGTCACCATAGTTCTAGTACCAGGCTGATACACAGTCACCATAGTTACAGTACCAGGCTGATACACAGTCACCATAGTTCTAGTACTAGGCTGATACACAGTCACCATAGTTCGGAAGACACACACCCCCCCAGGTGTCTCCTCCCAGCTCCACTCTGCAGTAGCTGGGAGGAGAACTAGACTCACCTTAGATTTCTAACATTTAAAATCTCACTATTCCTTTCAGATTAAAAGAAAACTCTGAGTTAGAGCCGCAGAGGAAACTAACCTCAGCCAACATCAACAATAACACTGATCTGATATTCAATATGTTTCATAATAACTTTGTTAGTGGTTTGGTTAGGTTTTTTTTTTTATTCCACTTTGTTTAAACGGTGAAGTAGAGAGGCCTCGTTCACCTGTAAGGTAAAGGTACTTTATGTCACATACGCATACATGTACCGAAATTCATTCACTGCATTTAACCCCTCCCTCAAGGGAGCAGTGGGCAGCCAATCACAGCACCAGGGGACCAACTCCAGCTAGCTGAATCATTTTGAGTGTTTAAACTAACATCTCCAGTGGTCTATTTAGTGATGTATTTGCCCTGTTTAACTTCGTGTGACATATAAACAACAATTCGTGTTGGTTCAAGTACCAATGTTTGTGTAGAAACATTTTAATCCCGTACAAATGTTCATGATACAGCTCTGATAACCTCCGTCATCTTGGTCAGACTTTGTTTGTAACTCCCGCCTCCAAACACAAACACACGGACCTGATTGGTTCTCGAGTGGTCCTCATTTGAATCAAGTTAAACTTTCGTCAACTTTGTTTCGCTTGCCTCTGCGATTCTCTCTCATCTCATCCAATCAGGGCGAATAACGTCTCCATTCATCCTCAATGAGAGCGTAGAAATAAACAACGGACAAATAGAGCCTTTAAACGCTTCAGATGTAAAGTTGTTCGCTGTTAAAGTGACGTCAGAATGAATGGGAGTCAATGGGATGCTAACGGGAGGTGATGGCTTGGTAGCAA
>NC_053128.1:34474818-34522318 GCF_010015445.1 Perca fluviatilis | reverse complement strand
ACTATACTATGACTTTATTAGACTTTTTTCGACATACTATACTATTAGTTTTTTAAACTTTTTTCGACATACTATACTATGACTTTATTAGACTTTTTTCGACATACTATACTATGACTTTATTAGACTTTTTTCAACATACTATACTATGACTTTATTAGACTTTTTTCGACATACTATACTATTAGTTTTTTAAACTTTTTTCGACATACTATACTATGACTTTATTAGACTTTTTTCGACATACTATACTATGACTTTTTAAGACTTTTTTCGACATACTATACTATGACTTTTTAAGACTTTTTTCAACATACTATACTATGACTTTATTAGACTTTTTTTGACATACTATACTATGACTTTTTTCGACATACTATACTATGACTTTTATAGACTTTTTTCGACATACTATACTATGACTTTATTAGACTTTTTTCGACATACTATACTATGACTATTAGACTTTTTTCGACATACTATACTATGACTTTTATAGACTTTTTTCGACATACTATACTCTGACTTTTATAGACTTTCTTCGACATACTATACTATGACTTTATTAGACTTTTTTCGACATACTATACTATGACTTTATTAGACTTTTTTCGACATACTATACTATGACTTTATTAGACTTTTTTCAACATACTATACTATGACTTTTTAAGACTTTTTTCAACATACTATACTATGACTTTTATAGACTTTCTTCGACATACTATACTATGACTTTATTAGACTTTTTTCGACATACTATACTATGACTTTATTAGACTTTTTTTGACATACTATACTATGACTTTTTAAGACTTTTTTCGACATACTATACTCTGACTTTTATAGACTTTCTTCGACATACTATACTATGACTTTATTAGACTTTTTTCGACATACTGTACTATGACTTTTATAGACTTTCTTCGACATACTATACTATGACTTTATTAGACTTTTTTCGACATACTATACTATGACTTTATTAGACTTTTTTTGACATACTATACTATGACTTTTCCCCCCCAGAAGCTTTTTTTTTACCTGGGTCTAACATTGGGCGAGTTAGCGTACAGTAGCGTTAGCCGCTGAATAGCTTAGCGCAGGGGCTAATGGACCCACGTTTGTATCTCGTAAGTTACCCCACTAATAATGCCCGAAATGATACCAAAGGTCTACACTAGTACAAATAGGTTATGCTCTCATAAAACGATGGATTGGAAAGTTTGTAAGTACACCAGAAGTTTATGAACGCTTGCCTGCTCTCTTCTGCTCTCTGCTGCTGCTGCTACCTGCAGTTAGACGAGTGCTTAGGGCCGTCTACAAATTACTACACCGAAAAGAGATACAACAAAAATATTTATTAATTTAATGATTAAATAAGGTAATGTCTCCAAACTTACTTCAATTATTACTTGTCTCTTGCTAGTTATACTACAGCACTTACTTTAAAAAATAAGTTAAATTAAAAAATATTTTTGTTGCATCTCTTTTCGGTGTTGTAATTTGTAGACGGCCCTAAGCACTCGTCTCACAGCAGCAACAACAACAGCAGAGAGCAGAAGCCAGCAGGCAAGTGTTATTTACATAAACTTCTGGTGTACTTACAAACTTTACAATCCATAATTTTATGAGTGCATAACCTATTTGTACTAGTATAGACCTTTGGTATCATTTCAGACATTATTAGGGGAGTCATTTAAGAGATACAAACGTGGGTCCATTAGCCCCTGCGCTAAGCTATTTAGCGGCTAATGCTACTCTACGCTAACTCGCCCAATGTTAGACCCAGGTGAAAAAAGCTTCTGGGGGGGTGTTTGGCTCGAGGTCATGGTGCAAAGGACCCTAGGGTAAATTACTCCGAACCATCACTTTAAGGTGCAAAAATTAATAGTTAGTTATATCATTTAAGCTTTTTAATTGTTCAGGAATGTAAAATTTACAATTTAGATTCTTATCTACATCAATACAGTGTTTTACATCCTCTCCATCATAATTCAAGTCATTGAAGGCCATATGGGAAAAAAGTATCATATTTAAGATGATTGACCAAAAAGTTTGCTGGGATCACATAAAAATAAAATATACACATAAACCCATCCATACATACACGCATGCTAACATGAATAACACCCGCCTATTATCAATAGAAAGTAAATTTAAATGTACTCCCTCTTTCATTCGCTCTACACCCACCACATGTTGAGAGCTTGTAAAGAAAATAAAAGAAAAAAAAGAAAAAAACAGTAATGTAATAATCTTAAAATATATAACTGTAAATACAATATGTAAATATAACATATATTGAGGGAAGAGTAAATGAACTCGGGAAAAGTAACACATCAAAGTTACAGAAAAATAGAATAAGAAAAGAGAAAAAAAAAAGGTTAACCAAGGCAGTGTGTTAGTCTGGTTAGAACGCTAACCAGTCAGGTACAACCATGCAACACATGCTTGGAGAATAACGTTAGTCTAACGGACAGACGCTATATATTCTTTTGCTTCTGCAACCGATGCGAGACCTTTCCTACCTCCTTCCTTAGGTTTAATGGTAAGCCTGGCAGGAAACAGCAGGGCTGGCTTAAGTCCGAGTTTATACAGTTCAGTCATTACCTCACGGTACTGATGTCGTTGATCCAAAACCTCCGGAGCATAGTCCTCATAGATGAAGATCAAATTGTCCCGGTACTTCAACTTTCCTCTCATGGATCGTGCTTCGCGGATTATTTTATCCTCGACCTGAAATTTGTGAAGGTGGATGATGACCGGTCTCGGCCTCGGCTGCTGGTCCAGTTGTGGTTTCCTAGCGTAAGTCCGGTGAGCTCTGTCACACTCTGGCGGAGAGTCCAGAATCCCATCCCGAAAACCTCAAACAGCATTGCCGAAAAGAAGGTAGTTGGATTATGTCCCTCCATTGATTCCGGTAAGCCAAGCACTCTGATATTGTTGCGCCGGCAACAGGATTCCAAATCAATAACTTTACCAACTAGTTTAGCATTGCTATCAGTTAGCTTAGCACATGTTGTTTCCAGAGCTACTAGGCGTTCGTCCTGCAGGTTAGCATTTATTTCAAGCTCCCTGATCTTCACAGCATGATCAGACACCGTAGTTTGTATGCATTCAAGCTTTTTCTCGAGTTTCACCATGGTGGCATTTAAGTCAGCAGTGAGGGTTTTCCGGTTCTCCTCTAATAAGGTAGCTATGGACGCCAATGTCAAGACTTCTCCGTCGTCTGGGCTTGTAGCTCCCTGATCAATTCTGCCTTTTGCAGCTTTTGGAGGCATGATTTAGCACGAGGGTGCAGTTTCTTCCGTTTTGAGTAAAGTTATAGTAGAGGTACTTGGTTAAAGAAGTTAAAGCAACATAAGTTGTGGGAGCATGGCTCAGCGTGTCTCAACGTGTCCGTATAGCTACGTCATCACTCAATGCCAGATACAGACGAGTGAGACGGAGAAAGGGAGAGAAACAGACGAGTGAGACGGAGAAAGGGAGAGAAACAGACGAGTGAGACGGAGCGAAAACAGACGAGTGAGGAAGAAAAAGAGTAACAGAGAAAAATAAGGAACAAATGGCACTCTCCAAAAAAAGAAAAGTGGACAGTGAAAACAGAGCACTAAACCAGTGTGTCTCATATGTGCAGAAACTGTGGCACTTATTAAAAGTGCCAATGTAAAATTATGAGAATTATGAGACAAAACATAAAAGTTTTGAACAAAAATACCCACTCAAATCTGAATTGAGGTCACAAAACTAAGTAGTCTCAGAGCCCAGTATGACCAGTCCACCAGGATCCTGAGCCACACATTCACTGCCCAACAACGTGGTCCTCAGTGTTCCCTCAGTGTTTCTTGGATTTTGGGTAAACACAAAAAGCCATTTACAGATGGAGGGGTTGTCAAAGAATGCATGAGTGCAGTAGCTGAAACACTACTTGAGGGAAAAGAAAAAAATGAGCTTTGTGATAAAATAAAGCAAATTCCCATGTCAGCATCATCTGCCACAAAGAAAAGTGAAATATGAACTCAGGATGTGCTAACCCAGCTAGATGAAGCCATGCATAAAGCACCATGTGTAGGCTTAGCTGTGGATGAGTCCACTGACATATGGGACAATGCTCAGCTGTTAGTGTATGCCAGGTTTTTCAACACAGACCAGAAAACATTCTGTGAAGACATGTTAGGTGTCACTCCCCTTCAGACCAGTACAAGAGGAGAGGATATCTACCTGGCCATTAAGGAGATGGTAACAAAAAGAGGAATAGAGCCAAAACAAGTGGTTTCAATAACCACAGATGGAGCCCCTTCTATGATAGGGAAAGAAAAAGGAGCTGTAGCAACACTGAAAGGGGACAATCCTGAGCTTTTATCTTACCATTGCATCATTCATCAATCTGTCCTCTGTGCCTCCCTGTCAGATGAGCATGCTGAGGTGATGAATACAATGATGAAAATGATCAATTTTTTTCAGGGCATCCTCTTCCTACCAGCATCGCATGCTTAGGGAATTCTTAAGAGAAGTTGATGCCAATGCTGATGATCTTTTGCTGCACAACAATGTGAGATGGCTCAGCAAAGGCAGGGTGCTAGGGCGCTTTGGGTCCATCAGGAGGAAATTAGCATTTTTTTGGCAGAGCTAAGCAGTCAGAAGGCAACACAGTTTTCTCTCTTTTTAGAAAATGAGAAATGGATGGATAACGTGGCCTTTTTGGTTGATATCACATCACATCTGAATGAACTGAATTTGATGCTACAGGGAAAGGACAATTCTATTGGTGAACTGATGACAGCTGTTCGATATAGAACATGTTCTATATCTATGTGTTCGCTCCTTTCAGAGGAAACTTGAAGTGTTCAAGGAAGACCTGCAGGGAGACTTTGTACACTTCCCAGCAGTGCAGGGATAGGTTCAGGGACAGAGAGATTGGTCTTCTTTTGTTGATTTTATTGATAAGCTGATTGTAAACTTCAGCAACTGTTTTGACAGCTTCAGCTTTGGAGAGCAGCTCACCATGTTCATTCAGAACCCGTTTCTGATCACAGATGTCAGCGGGTTCTCAAAGGAAGTCCCACAGCACTTTAAATGGGTAAATGCTGGGTCTCTCCAGATGCAGTTGGTTGATCTCCAAGCAGATGTGGCTCTGAAAGAGCAGTTTGTAAGAACTGACCCTTCCACTTTCTGGCTCCAAATGGTCCCTGAGACTGCAGTAAAAGTACTAATAGCACATTGATGACATGTTACTGCCTTCCCAGGTCTGGGGAAAGTAGCCCTATACATCTTGACCATGTTTGGCTCCACATACAACTGCGAGGAAGCTTTCTCAACAATGAACATAATTATAACTAAATATTGTTCCAGGCTCACCAATGAGCACCTTCACATGTGTATGAGAATGGCCCTGACTCAATTCAAGCCCAGGTTTAAAATCCGGGCAAGACAGGCTAAAGCTCAATTGTCTCACTGAGCAAAAACATGGTGGAGTGGGATATGAGGGGAAGAAAGTGATACTCTAAAACTGTACAATTGTTAATATCTGTTGAGATTTATTATTTGTAAAATTGGTTGAGACTGTTGAGTCAAGATGTGAAACAGAAAAGGGGGATATTCAAACTTTTCCTCCCTTTATATTATTTTTCCGAAGTTAAGCACTTTTTTTGAAAATGCACAATTTTTCACATTTTATTTATTTTCTAGAGATGCACCGATTGACCGACCGGTGACCGGAATCGGCCGATTTTCCCGTGCTCGGCCATGACCGGCGACCGGCCTGTCAGTCTGACATATGGCGATTTTATGCCGGTTAAATTCACTCGGGCGCCGCATGATTAACATTGCATTAAAACGCTTTCCAGGTTAGTGGGGATGCATACTGCTCAGAACATTAAAAACTTAGTAATCTTCCCCCAGCGATTAGTTTTGTTGCTAAACTGTAAAATGATTGGTGATGTTTGTTTTCAGGTAACGTTACAGTTGACGTTCAAACACGCCTGCGTGTGTGTTTTGAGAAATATCTTTATACTGCAAGGCTATATTTATTATATTAAGTTGGATATTGGATGTGAGAAGAAGGAAATGGTTCTAACATTGTACTTTAGAGGTTTGTGGATTTCCCACACTAGGAGTCATTTATATAGTTCTATTTTATAGTGATCCATTATCTGGTCAAAAAGTGTTTTATGTTCTGTGCAAAATGTTCTATTAATGAAAAGATAGAAAATAAATATTTGCGTGTGCTGGTTGGAAAAAATGAAATCGGAGTCGGCTAAAATCGTTATCGGCTGGCCTAACTCAAATAAATTGTTGATGATATTGTAATAATGTAAAGATGAAGGTGATCAATCATAGCTGATGTTCAGGATTTGTTCACGTTGACCCAACACAGTTTCTAAAGAAGAGGCTGGAAACTCTCCACATATCACACACACTAGATTAGTTATGGAAGGATTATATATGAACCATGTTACATATTTATTAACTCTCCACATATCACACACACTAGATTAGTTATGGAAGGATTATATATGAACCATGTTACATATTTATTATCTCTCCACATATCACACACACTAGATTAGTTATGAAGGATTATATATGAACCATGTTACATATTTATTAACTCTCCACATATCACACACACTAGATTAGTTATGAAGGGTTATATATGAACCATGTTACATATTTATTATCTCTCCACATATCACACACACTAGATTAGTTATGAAGGATTATATATGAACCATGTTACATATTTATTAACTCTCCACATATCACACACACTAGATTAGTTATGAAGGATTATATATGAACCGTGTTACATATTTATTAACTCTCCACATATCACACACACTAGATTAGTTATGGAAGGATTATATATGAACCATGTTACATATTTATTAACTCTCCACATATCACAAACACTAATAGGATTAGTTATGAAGGATTATATATGAACCATGTTACATATTTATTAACCTCCACATATCACACACACTAGATTAGTTATGAAGGATTATATATGAACCATGTTACATATTTATTAACTCTCCACATATCACACACACTAGATTAGTTTAGGAGGATTATATATGAACCATGTTACATATTTATTAACTCTCTGTCTCTTTACTTTCTATTTTCATAGCTGTGAATAATGTTCTCTGGAGACTTTATTGTAGCTTTCTTCAGGTTATGAATTGCTTTTTGCTTGTCAGAACTTCCTGTTGTCTTATGTTTATATTTTTAAATGTTTTCTCCTTCTTTTAAGGAGTCATGTAAGACCTCATGAATTTATCTTTGCAGGATGATTATAATTAACGCTAGCTTCCTCTCTCTGCAATGAACCAGGATCACATGGTGCAGAGAACCCTGACCACAAAGAAGATTCCATGCCACCGTGTAACTCAGGTTCAACCAGGGTGTCTCCAGTACCACCCACAGGATCACCCAACAACGGGTCCAATCAACCCAACAACTGATCAACCACCATCACAAAAGACCGTCAACATATATATATATATATATATATATATATATATATATATATATATATATATATATATATATATATATATATATATATATATATATATATATATATATATATATATATATATATATATATATACATAACATATATATATATAAACATATATATATATATATACATACACACATATACATACATATATACATACATATATATATATATATATATATATATATATATATATATATATATATATATATATATATATACATATATACATAAATACATATATACATATATACATATAATACATATATATATATATATACATATATATATATATATATATATATATACAACACATATAAACACATATATACACATATACATATATATATACATATATATCATATATATATACATACATATATATATATATATATATATATATGATATGCAATAAATACATATAATTAAACAATATAATATATAATAATATATATATAAATAATATATATATATATATATATATAATATATTAATATAAAAAAAATAATAAATAATAGATAAGATATAGAGAGAATAGAGAGAGAGAGAGAGGTGTTCCCTGAGAAGCAGCTGCTTCAAAATTAGCTCCTGATTTATTTCCTTTTTTTGTTACTTTTTAGTTTTCGAAAATGAGACAAACTCCCAAATATCTAGACTGAAAACTCAACTACACCTTGAGGAAGAAAAGAAACATCAGGAGGAGGAAAAAAAACACAAAGAAAAACAAGAAAATACTTTCTGAACAACTGAAAGAAACCCCCGACTGTCTACTGCCCCATCAGGATGAACAAGATAACACCTCAGATCTAGACCCCTGTTCCTACAGAGAGAGTGACTAGTAACTCTGCTGACATTTTGAAGTATTTTATGTTATTACTTTAAAACTAACCCCTAACCCTAACCCTTTTTTTAAGAAATATTTTGAGCTGAAGTTAAACTCTAACCGAGGAGCTAGCATATTAGCTAGCTAGCAAGCAGAGTAGGTCAGCCAACAGCAGCAGAACATAGCAACCGTTGCTAAGCTCAGAATGACCCAACCAGTCAGGCCTGAGATAATTCCCTACCCACCAGGGGCCATAAGTGATGAATCATTAATAAAATGTTTTTGGAGTCTGTTGAACTTTCTGCTCAACTTTCTTCAATAAACATGTATTTCTCTTTTTTATGTTAATATCATCAGCAGCTTTTTGAGTTTCTTTCTTTCTTCAAGAAACGTCTATTTCTCTTTGTTATGCCATGTTATGTTATATATTAACATATACTGTATATTCACATATATGCATGATAAAAATAGAGTTTGAAGAGTATACACTTGAAATTAAAGTTGTGAATATGTTGATGTGTTGAAACATGTTGAATGTGAATCAGTCTAATAAAGTTCAGGTCAAACCCAATAAAACTTGTGATGTCTAGTATTTGATATCAAACATTGTTGATATTAAATAATTGGAGGACGTAGAGACAGAAACTCACCACCTTTTGGTAATGTTTCCTTTCATGTTTCAGTTGTACCTCTAGACATGATCAGCCAATCAGAAAACACTCCTATTATTATTATTATTATTATTATTATTATTATTATTATTATTATTATTATTATTATTATAAATACAGAAGATAATCAGTTTGGGAGTCTGATAACTGACGATATGAAACAAAGTTTATTATCCAATCAGAAAGAAAATTAGAACATGTTTTATTTGGTGACTCCTTTTGTCTCCGTGAGTTTCTCTGTTTCAATTTAGTATTTTATTGGTTGTTATGCTGATTATGTTTCATTGTTTTAAACTCGGTTGTTATTAAAAAGTGTCCTAAAGTCAATAAAGTTTTGAAGGATAAGATGAACCAGCAGTGATGTTTCCTTTTGACCAGCAGGTGGTGAAAGAAACTAACTGAAGCTGAAACACCCACTGGAGCTGGAAATGATACATCCTTTATAGTTTACATAGTTTAATAACATGGACATATCATCACTGTCAAATATAAATCTAATCACTCTGTTAATAAACTGTCATATCATCTATCTCATAAAGAAACCGCTTACATTAAACAGCCCATTCCAGCACCCTTTGCACTCGGCACTATTGTCTCACTCTTACCTCTCCTTATGACCTGTCTCTCTTAGTTACCTGTTATAGTTCTAGACTGCCGGGGGACTTCCTTCCTTTGACACACTGAGCTGCTCTCTCCTCTCCCTTTCTTCTACCATTTGTATGTATCCCGTCCCAGAAATGCTTGTTATTAATCCTAGCTTCTGAGGAGTTTACTCCCCGGAGTCTGTATGTTTTTTCCCCCAGCGTTTTCCTGGAGAACGTTTGCACCAAGATCCTGGTTGCAGCTGTCGCCGTGGTCCTGCTGCACTCCCTGCTGCTTCCTGCTGCTTCCTGCTACGTCCATCCATGCTCTGCTGGGCCACGCTACATCCTGTGACGCCCTGCAGCTCACTGATGACATGAACTACTACGACTACTATTTGAAGTCACTGTTCCATTATTAATGTGACTACTATCGCCACTGTTCATCACATCCCCAACCAGCCCGTCAGACACCTCCTACCAAGAGCCTGGGTCTGTCCCAGGTTTCTTCCCAAGAGGGAGTTTTTCCTCGCCACTGTCGCACTGCTTGCTCTTGAGGGAATTACTGGAATTGTTGGAATTGTTGGGGCTTTGTAAATTATAGAGTGTGGTCTAGACCTACTCTATCTGTAAAGTGTCTCGAGATAACTCTTGTTATGATTTGATACTATAAATAAAATTGAATTGAATTGAATTGAATAGTCCATTGTTGTTGTTGTTTAATATAGTGTTATATTTATATTTTTATATTATTTATTAATATATATAGTATTGTCTTACGCTTGAACCTTGTGTTGTCTTCAGGTGAACCGTTTTCAAAATATCGATATCAGAAATATGGGTTTCTCTTTAACTACCTAGTTTTTTGGTTGTTTGTTATATTTTCTGTTTGTATTTCAATGTGCTCGTATTGTGACTTCTTGTGTTGAATTGCATTTCGTTGTGAAGCACTTTGTGATTTTTATCTGTGAAATGTGCTATACAAATAAATTTTACTTACTTACTTACTTACTTTTAATTACCCCAAAATAACATGGATGGTTCTTTACAAGTACATTAAAATATCAGATCTCTACTTAAGTTGAATTTTGGGTGTTTTGTTCCATGTTTGGAAACTTAAATATAAGTCTGTGATTATCCTTCCTTTATATATTATAATATGAGTCTAAATAATTCAGAATTTCTGCTGTTTTAAAATCAAGAATTAGATCATTTCGTATAAATGAGATTTAATGACGATGAATTCCAAAAATAAAGCCTGGTACAGACGGCGGGATAATGAGGCTGATTTTAGCCCCGATTCCCCCCTCCCGACAATCTTAAGGATGCTCCGATTATAGTAAAATAATCTGATCAGATATTCCTGCCGTGTGTGGTGTGTTAAGACTGCTCTCGTCTGCTCGGGAGGACGTCGGGACCGCTCCCATCTCAAAATCGGGGATATCCAACATGTTGGGTTTATTTGGCCCGATTTCTCCTCGTGTGGTGTCTCCTTTTTCGGTTAAAAACAAAATACACACTATCGCCACCGCATCCTCTTTGTCCGCCATGATTGTTTTACACTGAAGTCACGTTTGATCTCGAGAGATTTTGCGAGATTTCCCGTCTGACCTGGGAATGTTCGGGAGTCAAATCAGTTTGTGTGTGAAGTGTTGATTTTGCCGTGTGCTGCGCACCACACACTGTACCACCGCACACTGTACCACCGCACACTGTACCACCACACTGTACCACCACACACTGTACCACCACACTGTACCACCACACTGTACCACCACACTGTACCACCACACTGTACCACCACACACTGTACCACCTCACACTGTACCACCTCACACTGTACCACCGCACACTGTACCACCTCACACTGTACCACCACACTGTACCACCACACTGTACCACCACACTGTACCACCACACTGTACCACCACACTGTACCACCACACACTGTACCACCTCACACTGTACCACCTCACACTGTACCACCGCACACTGTACCACCGCACACTGTACCACCACACTGTACCACCACACTGTACCACCTCACACTGTACCACCTCACACTGTACCACCACACACTGTACCACCACACACTGTACCACCTCACACTGTACCACCACACTGTACCACCGCACACTGTACCACCACACACTGTACCACCGCACACTGTACCACCACACACTGTCCCACCGCACACTGTACCACCACACTGTACCACCGCACACTGTACCACCGCACACTGTACCACCGCACACTGTACCACCACACACTGTACCACCGCACACTGTACCACCACACACTGTACCACCACACTGTACCACCACACTGTACCACCGCACACTGTACCACCACACACTGTACCACCACACACTGTACCACCACACTGTACCACCACACTGTACCACCACACTATATTCACCACACTGTACCACCACACTGTACCACCGCCACACTGTACCACCGCACACTGTACCACCACACACCACACACTGTACCACCACACTGTACCACCACACTGTACCACCACACTGTACCACCACACACTGTACCACCACACTGTACCACCGCACACTGTACCACCATTAATTACCACCACACACTGTACCACCACACTGTACCACCGCACACTGTACCACCACCACACTGTACCACCACACTGTACCACCACACGTACCACCACACACTGTACCACTGCACACGTACCACCAATACACTGTACCTACCACAACACACTATCCCAATCAACAAACCACACATTACACACGTCACCACAAGAAAAACAACTACACACAAAACCCACACAAAAACCAAAAAAAAATTACCCTAAAAAAAACACACAAAAAAAACACCACAAAACAACAACAAACCAAAAAACAAACACCCTAAACCTTAAATATTACCAAACAAAAACAAAACCACCTAACACTACAAAATTACACACAGACAAACACAGAACCCACACAAACAATCCAACAAAACACACACCCACACTTACACCACACAACCACCCCACACACTCAATACAACAAACACACACAAACCTAACACACAAACTTAACTAAAAACAACAACAAAAAAAAAAAAACACATAACACTACCGAACACACACAAATGTCACCAACTCCATAACACCCAAAAACACAAACTACAATGTACCAACACACCACAACGCCACCACACTTCCACCACACACTAAACTACCACACTGTACCACCCACACACGTACCACCACACTGTACCACACACACTGTACCACCAAACACGTACCACAACACACTGTACCACCACACACTGTACCACCCACACACTGTACCACCAACACTGTACCACCAACATGTACACCACACACACCACACACACTGTACCACCACACTGTACCACACACACTGTACCACACACACTGTACCACCAACATGTACCACCACACACTTACCACAACGTACCACCACACATACCACCACACACTGTACACACACGACCACCAACACTGTACCACCCACATGTACCACACACGTACCACAACACGTACACCACACTTACCACACACTGTACCACCAACTGTACCACCACACTGTACCACCACACACGACCACACACACGTACCACCACACACGACCACCACACACCACCAACACCAACACACTTACACACCACACAACCACCACCACCACAAAACACTAACTGTACCACCACACTTACACACACACACTGTACCACCACACACTGTACCACCAAACTGTACACCACAACTGTACCACCACACACTGTACCACCACACTGTCCCACCACACACTGTCCCACCACACTGTCCCACCACACTGTACCACCACACTGTACCACCGCACACTGTACCACCGCATACTGTACCACCACACTGTCCCACCACACACTGTCCCACCACACACTGTACCACCGCACACTGTACCACCACACACTGTACCACCACACACTGTACCACCACACTGTACCACCACACACTGTCCCACCACACACTGTCCCACCACACACTGTCCCACCACACACTGTCCCACCACACACGTCCCAACCAAACATTACCAAAAACTTACCACACACACTGTACCACCGCACACACTGTACCACCACACACGTACCACCACACGTACCACCCACACTGTAAAACAACCACATACTGTACCACCACACTGTACCACCACACACGTCCCACCACACACATGTACCACCAGACACTGTACCACCTCACACTGTACCACCACACTAAGTAACCCCACACTGTACCAACCTCACACTGTACCACCACACGTACCACCACACACTGTACCACCACACGTACACACACACTGTACCACCGCACACTGTACCACCACACTGTACCACCGCACACTGTACCACCACACACTGTACCACCACACTGTCCCACCACACACTGTACCACCACACACTGTACCACCACACTGTCCCACCACACACTGTACCACCACATACTGTACCACCGCACACTGTACCACCGCACTGTACCACCGCACACTGTACCACCACACACTGTCCCACCACACACTGTCCCACCGCACACTGTCCCACCACACACTGTCCCACCACACACTGTCCCACCACACTGTCCCACCGCACACACAAACACTGAAACCATAACACAGACACACACATAGACAGACACATACACACACAGACAGACAAACACACACAGACACACACACACAAACACACACATATACACACACACAAACACACACACACACACACACACACAGACTCACACACACACATATACACACACACATTCACACACACACACACACACACACACACACAGACATGCACACATAAATGTTATAATGCTCCACTTCTTTCTTTATATGCTCACAACATTAAGCACACCAAATCAAGCATGTTATTGATTTGCTTTTGTTTTTTGCTCACTAATGTTTTGCATGAGCTCACAGAACAGACTCATAGTGATAGTGAAACTTACTTTAACCTTTTACATCTTAGGGTAACATAACCTGATACATATTCTAATGAAGGTGTGGCCGTCCAACCTTTGCTTCAATCCTCTGCAGCTTTATTAATTACACTAAAATATTCAATCAGGAAACAGTTCAGAGAATCAGAACAAATGGAAAAGTTTTCAGTAATCTGCACCAACCAGTCAGACTGTTTCATACCATCTCCTGATACTATCTTCCATTGTGACCTTTCTGTTTTTCATTGACAGGAAATTATTTGAGATGTGGACATCAAGTGACTTTGTAAAAACATCCTTTTTCCATTTTTTGGTTTTAGGCCAATGGTTCGGTGTTTGAACTCCTGCTTAAATGACTTTACTGGCCCTACATTAAAGACCTGGGGCCCGTTTCAGGTAGAAAGTTTACCAAACTCTGAGTCTAAATCTGATCTCTGAGCTGATTTACCCTGAGATGGAAACTCAGAGTTTTCGGTTCCAGAACAGCTGATATGAGTTGTTTCAATCCACTCAGAGTAGAGTTAAGCGCGTGCACCACCACAATAAAAAGGCAGCATAAATGGAGCCATGATACTACCATTCACCATGGTAACAACCACAAACTAACGGGTTGGCGGAAATACTCATGCACTCAAACAGCGAGTTTGAATATGCAACACGGCTGCTGCAGTAAAATAGCGAGAATTGACTTTTCTTTTCTCCATCTTCTCTAACTTCCTAGATTCCCCCAGTCCACCTCCTCCCTCCTACCAACCCACTTTGTCAACTACTTTGTAAAAAAGATAGATGACATATGTTCTTCCTTCTCCACCACACCTCCTGAAATCACCTTACCATCCATCACATCCAGTACTCTTTCCTCTTTCACCGCTCTATCTCCAAATCAAATTCTTACTTTGATTACCTCTGCCCGCCCAACCAGCTGCCCCCTGGATCCTATCCCTTCTCACCTTCTCCAGTCCATTGCTCCTGACCTTCTTCCTTTCCTCACCCATCTCATTAACATCTCCTTGTCAACTGGCTGTTTCCCCAATGCCCTTAAAGAGGCAAGAGTGACCCCACTACTCAAAAAACCTACACTCGACTTGTCTGATGTAAATAACTATAGACCCGTCTCCCTTCTTCCCTTTCTATCTAAAACTCTTGAGCGCGCCATTCATAATCAACCTCTACCTATCTCCACCAGAACAACCTTCTTGAACCCCCACCAGTCTGGCTTCGGCTGGCCACTCAACAGAAACTGCCCTACTTGCTGTCACTGAGCAGCTTCACATCGCTTAGAACAACCTCCTCTCTCTCTCTTCCATCATCATCCTTCTGACCTTCTGCTGCCTTTGACACAGTGAACCACCACAGATCCTCATTTCCGACACTCCAGACTCTGTGCAGCTCCTGCGCCTCATTCCTCGCCACATTTTACCTGGCAGACCGAACCTATGGTACCTTGAGAGGATCTAGCTCAGATCCTGCCCACTCAAAACTGGGGTTCCTCAGGATCAGTCCTGGGTCCCTCCTCTTTCTCTGTACACCAACTCTCTCTGGTCTGTCATTCAGTCGCACGGCTTTTCTTATCACAGCTACGCAGATGACACCCAACTAATTCTCTCCTTTCCTGAGTCTGAAACTCAAGTAGCAGCACATATCTTGGCATGTCTAACTGATCTCTTAATGGATGTCCGCACACCATCTTAAACTTAATCTTGATAAGACTGAGCTCCTTTTCCTTCCAGGGAAGGGCTCTCCTACCCAGGACCTGACTATAACAATAGACAACTCTGTGGTAGTCCCCACCCAGACTGATAGAAACCTGCGAAATCTGACGCACCAACTCTCCTTCACTAACACGCCAACCACCACATAAATACAGCTCATAACATCAGAATATACCCCCTTCTAAACAAGGCAGCCTGTTCTGTTCGAGCTCTAGCATCTCACATCTAATTACGAACTCCTCCTGATTGCCCTGCCTGCATGTACCATCCCACCCCTGCAGCTCATTCAGAACGCAGCAGCCCGCTTGTCTTCCCAACCCCTGCCCTCTCACACTACACCCCCCCCCCCCCTCCCTCCTCCTCCTCCTCTTCACCTACCATCTCCACACTACACCCTCCCTCTTCACTGTTACCATCTCACACTACACCTCCTCCCCTCCACGCTACCATCCACACCACCAACCTCCTCCCTCTCACGTACCACACACTACACCTCCTCCTCCTCTCTTCACGCTACCATCACACACCACACCTCCTCCCTCCTCCCTCCCTCCTCCTCCCTCCTCCTCCTCCTCTTCACCCTACCATCCCACACTCCACCTCCCCTCCCTCCCTCCTCCCTCCCTCCCTCCTCCCTCCTCCTCCTCCTCCCTCCTCTCACCCTACCATCTCACACCAACCCCTCCCCTTCACGTACCATCCCCACACCACACCCTCCCCTCCACCACACCATCCTCACACCACACCCTCCTTCACTCTACATCCCCACACCAACTCCCCCCTCCACCGCCACCATCTCACACCACACCTCCTCCTCCTCTCACCGTTACCATCTCACACCACACCTCCTCCTCCGTCTCACGTACCATCTCACACCACACCTCCTCCGCTCTTCACCGGTTACCATCTCACACTACACCTCCTCCTCCCTCTTCACTGCTCATCTCACACTACACCTCCTCCCTCCTCTCTTCTACTGGTTACCATCTCACACTACACCTCTCCCTCCTCCTGTCTTCACGACCCCCCCCACACTACACCTTTCACTGGTTACCATCTCACACCACACCCTCCGCTTTCTTTCAACTCGCTACCACTCTCACACTACATTCTTCACTCGCTACCATCTCATCACACCACCCCCCTCCTTCCTTTCACTCTACCATCTCACAACTACCTCTAACTTCTTCACACCATCTCCACTACCTCTCCCCCCTCTTCACTGCACACCATCCACACTACACCCCCCCTCCTCTCTTCAGTACCATCCCACACCACACCCCCCCCCTTCACCGCTCACCCTCCTCACACCACACCCCTCCCTCTTCACTGGCTACCATCCCACACTAACCCCCCCCCCCCCCCCCCCCCCCCCCCCCCCCCCCCCCCCCCCTCACCGGCCACCATCTCACACCACACCTCCTCCGCCTTCCACACCCCACACACACCCCCCCCCCCCTTCACTGGTTACCATCTCACACTACACCTCTCCTCCGCTCTGGCTACCAGTGGCTGCCCGCATCCGCTTCAAGACACTAGTACTTACATATAGTACACTAGAACTCTCATACAGTACACTAGTACTTAGATACAGGGCCACGAATGGATCAGCCCCTGCTTACATCCAGGACATGGTCAAACCCTATACCCCAACCCGCCCTCTCTGCTCTGCATCAGCCAAACTGCTTGCTGCCCCTAAACAGTGAAAGCCTAAACATATTCCGCCGAAGGCTAAAAACACATCTCTTCCAATTACACCCAAAAAAAAAAAAAAAACCCCTGAACCCCTGCCTTTTAGCTGCTTTATTTTAAATCAATGTACCTACAACCTGACTTGTTGATGCACTGCGTCATTGCTAAAAGCGTCAGCTAAATGACATGTAATGTAATGAATTGGTTTGGGAGAAAATTGCTGCTCGAGTCAATGTGTAAGCTCTAATATAGTGTATTAATATTATATATTAAATTGTATTATACCATGGTCTGGGTGAATACTCAATTCTGATTGGCTGCAGGGTGTCCATTAAAAAGAGATATAGGACACCTTGGGTGAAACCGGAACCGGATAGGTCATGTGGTTTAGTGGGATGGCTTCACTCTCATTAAAAATCACTTCATACCCTGAAAATGTTCCAAACTCCTCAACTAATTTCATCACTTGTGTAATTGACTGTTGTGGTTGTGATAATGTTAATAACAAATCATCTGCAGATATATTGGCTTTAACTCTCCTGTTGTCCTAGAGTCTAATTTGACCCATTTTCAAAAAGTTTCTATATCAGATATTTGGGTTTCTTTTAACCAAATTTTCAAAAGATGGTTCCCTACAACGCTCTTCACAAGTTTTATTCAATTTCACAGCATTTGAATTGAACCCGGGTTGAAATCCGAAAATTGCAACGGTAAACAACGGCACAACACACGACCCCGGAACAGACCAGCCTGGTGTCCAGCTGGTAAAACTAGAGGTTGAAATAATGTGGAATCAGGCAGCCGTCTCCTTGGCCTCGGCCGTGTGGAAAGCAACAAACTGAATGAAAATTCCCAAACCGGCAAGTGTCAGCAACATCTTTGTTATTAAATGTCACCAAGGTAACATGTGATCTGCTCATGAAGCTCAGCTGCGTGTTAGGGATAATTACCGATACTGTAGAGAACATCATCATTAAAGAATGATGTTGGTGGGCAAAATACCACATACACATAGTGAAGCATGCATACACACACCCAAAGAATTGATGGGTGGAGAGGCAGTCAGACTGGTTTGAACCAGCTGAGGTAGGAACACACACACAGACAGAGACACACACGCACACATAAATGTTAAACAAATGTCTCAATCCAAGATGGCTGCTTAGTGAGCATGCTGTGCGCGAGCAGGTCCCTTTGTCTATAAATGTTTGTAGCATTTCATGGCTATATGAGTACATATTTATGCCTACTACTTATCAGACTTTGATAACCTAATACAGTTGAAACCAGATATTTACATACACTTAAAAAAAAACACAAAAACATTTATTTCTTTACTGTCATACATTAAATCAGAG
Source organism: Perca fluviatilis (assembly GCF_010015445.1). Lineage (NCBI taxonomy): Eukaryota > Metazoa > Chordata > Actinopteri > Perciformes > Percidae > Perca > Perca fluviatilis. The sequence goes on along the minus strand of NC_053128.1, from coordinate 34,502,990 downwards.
TAAACTTTTTCTGTTTTAGATCAATACATATTAACATATTTTTTGCATTTGTTAAATATCAGAAACGAGCGAGGGAGAATTTTTATGTATTTTTTTTATCACTTTCATCAAAGTCAGAAGTATACATACACTTCCTTAGTATTTGGTAGAATTTCCCCTGAAGCTGTTTCCCTTGGGCCAAACGTTTTGGGTATCCTTCCACAAGCTTTCTACAATAGTTTGCTGGAATTTTGGCCCACTCCTCTTGACAGAACTGTGGATGCATATAAAGGAACACCTCAAACACAGAGCCTCTTTCTTTGACATCATGGGAAAATCAAGAGAAATCAACCAAGACATCAGGAAAAGAATTGTGGACCTCCACAAGTGTGGCTCATCCTAAGGTACAATTTCCAGATGCCTGAAGGTCCCACGGTTCATCTGTTCAGACAATAATACTACGCAAGTATAAAAACATGGGAATGTACAACCATCATACCGCTCAGGAAGGAGACGGATTCTGAGTCCCAGAGAGGAACGTTTTTTGGTGCGAAATGTGTGAATCAATCCCAGGACAACAGCAAAAGACCTTGTGAAGATGCTAGCTGAAACTGGTAAGACAGTGTCATTATCCACAGTAAACAAGTCCTGTACCACCATGAGCTAAGAGGTTACTCTGGGAGAAGAAAGCCATTACTTCAAAACCACCATAAAAAGCCAGACTACAGTTTGCAACTGCACAAAAATCTTAATTTCTGGAGACATGTCCTGTGGTCTGACGAAACAAAAATGTAACTGTTCGGCCATAATGATAAACGGTGTATTTGGAGGAAAAAGGGCGAAGCTTTGAAGGCTCAGAACACCATCCCAACTGTGAAGTATGGGGGGGGGGGGGTAGTATAATGTTGTGGGGCTGCTTTGCTGCAGAAGGGACTGGTGCACTTCACAAAATAGATTGCATCATGAGAAAAGAAAATTTTGTGGATATATTGAAGCAACATCTGAAGACATCAGCCAGGAAGTTAAAGCTTGGGCGCAAATAGGTCTTCCAAATGGACAATGACCCCAAGCATACCTCCAAATTAGATACAAAGTGGCTTAAGGACAACAAAGTCAAGGTATTGGAGTGGCCATCACAAAGCCCTGATCTCAATCCCATAGAACATTTGTGGGCAGCACTGAAAAGGCGAGTGTGAGCAAGAAGGCCTACAAACCTGACCCAGGTACACCAGTTCTGTCAAGAGGAGTGGGCCAAACTTCCAGCAAACTATTGTAGAAAGCTTGTGGAAGGAGACCCAAAACGTTTGGCCCAAGTCAAACAGTTTTGGGGCAATTCTACCAAATACTAAGGAAGTGTATGTATACTCAGTGTTGGGAAGGATACTTTCAAAACGTATTTTGTTACAGAATACAGAATACATGCCCACAAATGTAATTTGTAACGTATTCCGTTACGTTACTCAATCTGAGTAACGTATTCTGAATACTTGGATTACTTCAGGATTACTTCCACATTGAATTGCGTTTTAAAAGTGTAGGAATGCGACCATCACATCCATCTTACTAAACAGGCATATATGGTGTGTTCTTTTTATTCCAACTAGCTGAATGTGTACCTGAACAAGCAGATAGATTATTGTATTGGTAGTCCCGAACTGCATACTACAAAAATCTAACCGCGGTCTAAGCTACCACGAGCTAATTTTAGCTAACGTTAGTTAGCATGTCAAACGGGATAGTCAGTCTTTAAACGGCTCTGGAGCTAGTAAATCAGCACCTAGGAGAATGTAAAGTCGCACGTCAATGTTAAAATAGCAAAGTGACCAGTAAAACTACAGCAGACGACTACCCTTGGCTAATTAAAATAATAACTTACTTTACGATGTTTCTTCAGGTTGGAAGTGGAGTAATTTGGACGCTGAAAGGAGGTTGGTTGCTGGCAAGCAGAGGCTGCACGGCACAGTTATATTTCATTCTCCCTGTTCGTTCTTTAATGTGAAATGCTGTTTGAATTTCCAAGATAGAAACTTATTCCTGTCCTGGCTCTGTCGTGCCGATTCCGACTCCATTGTGACTGATCACGCAAATAGCTATTTTTTTCTATTTCATATCGCGGCTTCTGGAAAATGCATTAAGTTGCCTTAATTTATTCAGAGTGAATAAACTCGTGAAACAGAGAAGTATCGTCATGTAATCCATTGATTTTAACAATGTAACTGTATTCTAAATACCAACTATTTAAATTGTAACTGTAACGGAATACAGTTACTCATAATTTGTATTCTGAATACGTAACGCCGTTACATGTATTCCGTTACTCCCCAACACTGTGTATACTTCTGACTTTGATGAAAGTGATAAAAAAAATACATAAAAATTCTCCCTCGCTCGATTCTGACATTTAACGAATGCTAAAAATACATTAATATGTATTGATCTAAAACAGAAAAAGTTTACTCTGATTTAATGTATGACAGTAAAGAAATAAATGTTTTTGTGGGTTTTTTTGAAGTGTATGTAAATATCTGGTTTCAACTGTACCTGTTCGAGTACGTCTGATCTTGAGGCTAGGTCTTCATCTTCTCAACTGATTTATCCTGATAATCATCAAAACCATCAAATCATGGATCAAGTCCAGATGAAAACCCTGTTTGACGGCATTCAACAGGTTAAAGCTGATTTAATGGACTATTTTGACACTAAAGTTGATCCTATCTTTGTTACACTGAGTGAAATAAAAATATCTCTGACTAATCTAGGAGAGCATGTTTCAGAAATGGAACAGCGTGTGGGAGCAAATGAAGACAATTTAAGCAATCTCCTCACTCAGGTCAAAAAAATGGAAAATGACAAGCTTCATTTAATGTCTAAAGTGGAAGATCTAGAGAACAGGAGTAGATCCCTCAAATCCTGGGGCAGGATAATTTCCCCACTCTGCCTGCCATGGAAAGAGCGCATCGGACTCCCATACTGCCTCAGGGCGATAAACCCAGTCTGTGGCCAATATTGATCAAGTTGCTAAACTTCCAGGATAAGGTGAAGATCCTACAGCTTGCCAGAGAAAAAAAAGAGCTACTATTTAACGGGAGTCGCATCTTTATCTATCCAGATTACAGTGCCAACCTGATGAAAAGGCGTCGCTCCTTTGACCCGGTTAAGCGGAGGCTCCGTGATCTCCAGTTGAGGTTCTCCCTCCGATATCCCTGCACACTGAGTGTGATTTCTGATGGCAAAGAGCAGCTTTTCACTGATCACAAAGCTGCAGAAACTGTCTTTATGTCCTCTGCTAACTCCTCCATGAACTCTATAGGCTAGATCCTAGCCTTTCATCAGCCTCCTCAAGATTGATGGTACGACAACTTGGAAAGAAGTCGCAAAAAGAGCCATGTCATTGTATGAACAGTCAGTGCCTGACTTTTGGGATTAATATATGTGTTCATGCCTTTGTTTTACCTTATAAATTGCTACTATGCCGCTATTTTTGAGTATTGTTTACACTAAACAGGTTGCATCGCCACTGAGCCGTGTTTTTGTTTTGCTGCCGTAAAGAGGCCTAATGTCGTAAAAAAGAAGGAATGAAAAATATAAATTAAAATAGGCACCCTTTTGACTAGTTTAGGCTGGTGGTAAATTAATTGATTATTTATGTCTATCAGGCACCTTAATGATATGGTCATTCATTCTCTTTTTGTTTTACTTGCTGCATATTTAGTTTACCCTTACATTTTGACCTGTGCTCACATCACACATTGTGATTCCTCTCTCTGAGTGTTTTGCTCAGGTGGCCATGGGTTGGTCTTTGTTGTTGTTTTTTTGTTTTTTGTTTTTTCTTTTCTTTTCTTTGTGTGTTTTTATGTTTGTCTTTTATGATTTGTTTGTGTGTTTTGTCCATGTGTATAAATGTTACTGAATATTATTATCTCATAATCTTCAATCTGATTATTTGGTTTTTCTCTATTTTTCTCTATTTTCTCTATATATTTCTGGTCTCTAAACTTTATACTTTATACTGGATAGTGTTAAAGGATTAAAAATTATTCATCTCAATATAAGAAGCCTTCTATCAAAAATCAACCTACTTCAAGCATGGGTCGAACAGTACAAACCAAATGTTATTACATTATCTGAAACCTGGCTTACTGATAAAATAGGTAGTAATGAAATAAATCCTAAAGACTACATAATGTACAGAGCTCATAGAGCTTCCAGGGGTGGTGGTGTAGCCACATATGTATCCTCTCACTTGGTCTCTGAGTTAATTGTCCCTGACGTTGATCCATCTCACTTTGAGTGTATTTTTGTAAAGATAACCCTACATGATAATAAATACTTTACTATTGGTAACATCTATAGACCTCCCTCTTCACCAGCGGAATCATTTAATTGTATCATCTCTACTATTAACTCTATTAAGTGTAGAAATTAAATTATCTTACTGGGAGACTTTAACAAGAACTGGACTGAAAAATATTCAAAAGAAAGAAACCTTTTTGGAAATTTAAACCTAACTCAGCCGTGTTACCCCCCGGGGTCAATCTCTTCTTGGTTTCACATCCAAACAGATTCATTAAAGCAGAATTATGACTGTTTCAGTGACCATGCTATTGTATATTGCATCTGGAAAATTAAATTGCCAAAATTACGAAAGGTATAGGCAATTGCGAAATTATAGTAAAACTATGTCCAAAAATGCTAAATCTAGCTATTATTAGGAATCCCTTTAACATGACTTTAAAAATCATAAACAGTTTTGGAATACAATTAAAGATATAATTAATACATCCAAGAAATCCTTACCTACTAAACTTACAGTCAATAATATCATTTTACAAGACCCACTACTAATTGCACAAGCGTTCAATCAACATTTCTCTCAGGTATCTTCAGCTACAGTTCCCAATCTTTTTATTGATTGCCATTTAAATAATCCCCTGCCCAGTCATAGTTTCTCTTTCAAGCATTATAACACCTGTGGAGGTACAAAATGCAATCAATGCTCTAAAAAATGAGCAGTGGTCCTGGGTTGGATGGCATTGAAACCAGATTTCTCGAATTATCAGCTCATATCATTATGTCCCTGTTATGTGATCTCTTAAATATGTCTTTATCCACATGTGAAATACCTGCCATATGGAAATGTTCCCCGATTACTCCACTACATAAAGGCGGTGATGTTCTTGATCCCAATAATTATCGACCAATTTCAATCATCAGTTCTATTGCAAATGTCTTTTTTTTATTATTTACGATCAACTGTCTCATTATTTTGATAAGTGCAATATCTTGTTGCTGTTTCAATCTGGTTTTCGATCAAATCAATCCACAACCACTGCACTATTAAAGCTTACAAATTATATTTTATCTGCATCTAATAACAGTCAATTAACTGGTGCAATTTTTATTGATTTAACAAAAGCATTTGACTTAGTTGATCATCACTTGCTTTTGGATAAATTGTTCTCTGCTGGTTTGTCACGCAATGCACTACTCTGGTTCAATTCTTATCTCCATAACAGAAAACAATGTGTTATGATACAAGGATGCAAATCCAATATATTAATTCAGCAACAAGGTGTTCCTCAAGGTTCTACTCTTGGTCCACTTCTCTTTTCTATTTTTGTTAATGATCTTCCACTAATCTGCTCTGAATGTTGTGTTCAGCTTTATAGATGATACAGTACTATACACTTCCAAAACTAATTGAATCAGCTCTGCAGTCTGACTTTGATAGCCTACAACATTGGCTCATAAGAAAGAAATTATTACTTAACAAAACCAAATCTCATATTATGAATTTTGGAACCAAGAATCAAATCCAAATTAAAAGGTCACACATGTGTAATTACATGTCTTGATGGTAGCTCACTGCAAAAAGCTGAACACACCAAATACCTCAGACTTTGGCTAGACTCTGAGCTCTCATTTAAGTATCATATTGATTATATCTTAAAAAGAATACATTTTGGTATTGGTGTTCTCTACCGATCCAGAAAATGTTTATCTCTTACTGTTAGAAAGAAACTTGTGCAACAACTTATCTTACCAATTATGGACTATGCTGATGTTGTATATAAGGTTGCACCCAGCACTAATTTGCTCCCTCTCAATGTTGCTCACAATAGAATCTGTAGATTTGTTCTTGGTTGTCCTTTTACTACTCATCACTGTATTATGTATGAAAAACTTGGTCTTCCATCACCCTTAATAAGAAGACATCAGCATTGGTTGCTGTTTATTTACAAATGTATACACTACAATTACCCTAGTTATCTTAAACAGCTTATGGTACCCTTCTCCTCTACTTATCACTTGAGACACTCTACACAACTTTTTCTTCTGTCCCTGCTGTACGTTTCTCAACAGCTAAGAAAGCCTTTAGCTTTAACCCTGTGACGCCTGAATTTATTCACAATTATATAAAAAAAATTATTATGTGTGTTTCTGGCTCCTGCTGGCTCTCAGCAGGAAACCGATGGAATGCCTTCTCCAGGTAGGGAATGAGTCCTTACCCCAAGTGAATGAGTTCAAGTACCTTGGGGTTTTGTTCGCGAGTGAGGGGACAATGGAGCGGGAGATTGGTCGGAGAATCGGCGCAGCGGGTGCGGTATTACATTCCATCTATCGCACCGTTGTGACGAAAAGAGAGCTGAGCCAGAAGGCAAAGCTCTCGATCTACCGGTCAGTTTTCGTTCCTACCCTCACCTATGGTCATGAAGGCTGGGTCATGACCGAAAGAACGGATCCAGGGTGCAAGTGGCCGAAATGGGGTTTCCTCAGGAGGGTGGCTGGCGTCTCCCCTTAGAGATAGGGTGAGAAGCTCAGTCATCCGTGAGGAGCTCGGAGTAGAGCCACTGCTCCTTTGCGTCGAAAGGAGCCAGTTGAGGTGGTTCGGGCATCTGGTGAGGATGCCCCCTGGGCGCCTCCCTAGGGAGGTGTTCCAGGCACGTCCAGCTGGGAGGAGGCCTCGGGGAAGACCCAGGACTAGGTGGAGGGATTATATCTCCAACCTGGCCTGGGAACGCCTCGGGATCCCCCAGTCGGAGCTGGTTAATGTTGCTCGGGAAAGGGAAGTTTGGGGTCCCCTGCTGGAGCTGCTCCCCCCGCGACCCGACACCGGATAAGCGGACGAAGATGGATGGATGGATGGTTTCTGGCTCCAAGCTGATGCTAAATTAAGTTGAGATTGTTAATTTGTCTATAGCATATAGAATAGATATACATTTAGGAATGATGCAAATTAGCGACAACAGGCATTCATGGTAAAATTCTTTACAAAATGGTAAAATTAATAAAACACATTTTCCCATCTCAGATATGTAGATTTTATTCATGTCACAAAGTAATTGACAAATAAATGAATCTTGACAACAGCAAGAAAGAAAACACTTTCCTACTCCCTAACATTGACAGTAGTCTTTTTAGGGTTAGGGGTTAGGGTTAAGGGGTTAGGGTTAGGGTTAATCTCGCTTCCGTGAACTGGATGTAGTTCCCACTCCGACCAGTCCTACGAGAAACCAGTGCGTGCAAAAGGTTCCTAGGTATTCAATTCAATTCAATTCAATTCAATTCAATTTTATTTATAGTATCAAATCATAACAAAAGTTATCTCGAGACACTTTACAGATAGAGTAGGTCTAGACCACACTCTATGATTTCCCAAACTCCAACAATTACAGTAATTCCCTCAAGAGCAAGCATTAGCAATGGTTATTGCGACAGTGGCAAGGAAAAACTCCCTTTACGAAGAAACCTCGGCAGACCCAGACTCTTGGTAGGCGGTGTCTGACGGGCCGGTTGGGGGGGTGATGAACAGTGGCGATAATAGTCACATTCGAGGTCACAGTGACTTCGAAGGTCATCGTGGAAGTTCATGTCATAGCAGGGCACATCGTGTCGTACTGAGTAGTGCAGTCTCCTATACTGGATCCTGACTACTCTGTGCATAGGGACATCACAGCAGGGCGTTGCGGGATGTAACGTGGCGCTGCAGAGGAAGGGTGGATACAGCGGACGCAGCAGGACGCAGCAGGATGCAGCAGGATGCAGCAGGATGCAGCAGGATGCGGCCGGGAATTGCAGAGAATCACAGAGCATAGCTCTGCGAAGAAGAAACATAAGGACTCCGGGGAGTAAACTCCCCAGAGCTAGATTAGTAACAAGCATTTCTGGGACAGGTTAGGTGAACACTTCAACTCCTCACTCCCTAACTATAAGCTTTATCAAAGAGGAGGGTTTTCAGTTTACTCTTGAATGTGGCGACGGTGTCTGCCCCTCGAACCCAGACTGGGAGCTGGTTCCACAAAAGTGGAGCCTGGTAGCTGAAAGCCCTGGCCCCCAGTCTACTTCCAGAGACTCTAGGAACCACAAGTATCCCCGCATTCTGGGAGCGCAGTGCTCTAGTGGGACAATAAGGTACTAAGAGCTCTTCTAAGTATGATGGTGCCTGACCATTTAGAGCTTTGTAAGTCAGGAGGAGGATTTTAAATTCGATCCTAGATTTCACTGGAAGCCAGTGCAGAGAAGCTAATACAGGAGAAATATGATCTCTTCTTTTTGTTCTTGTCAGAACACGTGCTGCAGCATTCTGGATCAGCTGGAGAGTCCTAAGGGACTTATTTGGGCAACCTGATAATAAGGAATTGCAGTAATCTAGTCTAGAAGTAACGAATGCATGGACTAGTTTTTCAGCATCGTTTTGAGACAGGATATTCCTAATTTTTGCAATGTTACGAAGATGGAAAAAGGCTATTCTTGAGGTTTGTTTTAGGTGGACGTTGGAGGATATATCCTGATCAAAAATAACTCCCAAATTTCTGACAGCAGTGCTGGAGGCCAGGGCAATACCATCCAGAGTAGCTATATCTTTCGAAAACGAAGTTCGGCAGTGCGTTGGTCCTATCACAATGACTTTGGTTTTGTCTGAGTTTAACATCAGGAAATTGTGGGTCATCCAGGATTTTATGTCCTCAATACACATTTGAAGTCTTGCTAACTGACCACTTTCATCTGGCTTAATTGACAGATATAATTGCGTATCGTCTGCGTAACAGTGATAGTTAATTGAGTGTTCCCTAATAATATTACCTAGAGGGAGCATATATAAAGAAAATAGAATTGGTCCAAGCACTGAGCCTTGAGGAACGCCATGGCTAACTTTAGCGTGCTTGGAGGATTTAATGTTAACATTTACAAATTGGGATCGCTCAGAGAAATAGGACTTAAACCAGCTTAATGCGATTCCTTTCATGCCAACTAAATGTTCCAGTCTCTGTAACAGGATTGTATGGTCAATAGTGTCAAATGCAGCACTAAGATCTAGTAAAACAAGAATGGAGACAAGTCCTTTGTCTGCAGCTGTTAGAAGGTCGTTAGTAATTTTCACCAGTGCCGTCTCTGTGCTATGATTCTTTCTAAATCCTGATTGAAAAACATCAAATAGACTGTTGCTATGTAGAAAATCACATAACTGATTAGCAACCACCTTCTCAAGGATCTTGGATAGAAAGGGAAGGTTAGATATAGGTCTATAGTTTGCTAAAACCTCAGGATCTAAGGTGGGTTTTTTCAGAAGAGGTTTTATCACAGCAATTTTAAATTACTGCGGTACATAACCTGTTACATATTGATCATATCTAGTAGTGAGGTGTTTACCACGGGTAATGCTTCTTTAAGTAGCCTCGTTGGGATGGGGTCTAAGAGACAGGTAGATGGCTTAGCTGAGGATATCTTTAACATTAATTGTTGAAGGTCTATAGGAGAAAAGCAGTCTAAGTATATGTTGGGACTCGTCGTTCTTTCTAGTGGTCCAGCATTTAAAGATGAACTGTTAGAAGTTGAGGGCAAAAGGTGATGAATTTTATCTCTAATTGTTGTAATTTTATCATTAAAGAAGCTCATGAAGTCATCACTACTCAGTGCTAGAGGAATGGATGGCTCAGTAGAGCTGTGGCTATCTGTCAGCCTGGCTAAAGTGCTGAAAAGGAACCTTGGGTTGTTCTTATTTTCTTCTATTAGTGAAGAGTAATAGTCTGATCTGGCTTTTCTTAGGGCCTTCCTATAGGTTTTGAGACTTTCTTGCCAATCCAAACGTGATTCTTCCACTTTGGTGGAGCGCCACTTACTTTCGAGGTTTCACGAGATTTGTTTTAATTTGCGAGTTTGGGAGTTATACCAAGGAGCTGTTTTCCCTTCCCTCCCCGCCCCAAGGAGCTGTTTTTTTTTTTTTTTTTGTCAAGGAGCTGTTTTCTTCTTTGTTTTTTTGAGAGGAGCGACAGAGTCTAAGGTCGTCCGTAGGCAAGTCGTAGCACCGTCTACAAATGTATCAATTTCAGAGGGACTAAGGTTAACAAAAAGGTCCTCTGTTACGTTAAGGCACGGCATAGAGTGGAATGCTGTTGGAATATCTTCCTTAAATTTAGCTACAGCACTGTCAGATAGGCATCTAGTGTAGAAGCTATTATCTGTTTTAGTATGGTCAGGTAGCAAGAATTCAAAAGTAATTAAAAAATGATCTGATAATACCAGATTCTGCGGAAATATTATTAAATCCTCAATTTCAATACCATATGCCAGCACAAGGTCGAGGGTGTGGTTAAAACAGTGCGTCGCCTTGTGCACACTCTGACTGAAACCGATTGAATCCAGTAATGAGTTGAAAGCAGTAGTAAGGCTATTGCTGTCAACGTCCACATGGATATTAAAATCACCTACAAGAAGTACTTGGTCTGATTTAAGGACTACACATGATAAAAACTCTGAGAATTCAGATAAAAATTCAGAATACGGACCTGGAGCTCGGTAGACAACAACAAATATAATTGGCTGTAATGATTTCCATGTTGGATGTTGAAGATTAAGAACAAGGCTTTCAAAAGAGTTATAATTTAGTTTGGGTTTAGGGTTAATTAACAGGCTTGAATCAAATATGGCTGCAACTCCCCCTCCTCGGCCTGAGCCTCTAGGAATTTGAGTATTAATATGACTGGGAGGAGTGGCTTCATTTAGACTAACATATTCTTCATGGCCCAGCCAGGTTTCAGTAAGACAGAGTAGATCAATTTGATAATCAGATATCAATTCATTTACTAGTACTGCTTTAGAAGACAGAGATCTGATATTTAGTAATCCACATCTAATTTTCCTATCCTTTTCTATCATTGCTGTGGTAGTTTTAATTCCAATTAGGTTGTTAAGTATTGCCCCTCTATTCACCACTTTGTGTGGTCTGTTGTTGATTATAATTGGAATAGTACTAGCACTACATGTTACTGGAATAGTACTAGTACTAGACGTTACTGGCATAATACTAGTACTACATGTTATCCTGCAGAAAACATTTTCAGATTCATCCACTTGTATAGTGCTATCAGGATCAATACCTGGGGGACATGAATCTGTGATATTTTCAACATAATGTCAATACTTGCCTTTCAGTGTGGTCGTTATGTTGTCAGATAGCATCCTGGCTCCGTGTCGGTTTGGGTGGAGACAGCAGCAGGTTGGGCATCTCCCAGAACAAGTTGAAGTTGTCGACATAGGGAATGCTCAGGGAAGTGCAGAGTGGTTCCAGCCAGGTGTGGAGCCAGAACAGTCTGGACCATCTCTCCGCACCCTTCCTGTAGGTAGGTAGAGGCCCAGAGATGACAATCCGCTTACCATCAGGGTGGAGAGGAGAGTGGTGAAGTCTTCCTGGAGTGCTATCAACCATCTCTCTCTGATGTCGTTTGTGCCCACATGCACGATGATGTTGTCGACCTTGGCGTGGCGGGCGAGGATGCCGGGAAGTTTGTGCTGGATGTCACGGACCTTGGCACCGGGGAAGCAGTAGACCTTGGAGGGACCGCTAGGAGAAGGGGGAATGTGGAGGTCCCTTACCATGGAGCTTCCGATGACCAGCGTGGAGGTTGATGAGTCCGAGGGGGGAGAGTCCGCCCTCAATGGGCGCGTCGACTGTGTGGATGGACCAGGATGAGCTGCGTGGGGACGTGGCAGAGAAGGGAACTCCTCGTCGTTCGTCAGAATGCTGTAGCGGTTTTCTAGTTGTAGGGGTTGGGCTGGGGCTGAGCGTTGTCCTGACCGCCTGCTCTGGTGCTTGCTTACACGCCATGGCTCAGGCTGGTGTGGAGTGGAGCTGGTCGGCAGAGCTGGCTGGGTCCTCGGCAGAAGCCGAGGAAAGATAACAGGGTCAGAGGTTGTATTAGTGCGTGGTGGGGTGAGAGTAGTGCAGGGCACAGTGGAATCAAGACATCCGTCAGTGTGTGTGTGGGGGGAACTTCCAATGATAATGGAGTCGAGGAACTCTTCACTTGCCTTGATCTGGTGGAGAGTCGATATTCTGGCTTCAAGTTCCACTATCTTCTGGCTGAACAGGAGGCACGAGTCACAGCCAGGTGAGCAGCTGAGGGGGGGCATCGTGTAGCTTGCTAGTTTAGCTAGTAGCAACGTCGATGGAGGCCTTCTCCTAAAACCTAAAAACCTTCACAAGTCGAAATACAATACAATGCAGGTGCTCCTACTTGTATTAGCAAGCTGTGGATAGCCCGTTACTGCTACCAGAATATAGAATAGATTTCCAAGGAGGCAAAATCCTGAGTGGTTCGCTTTAACTCCCGCTAGCAGGCAGGCTAACTAGCCGTTAGCACAACAAATACCTAGACGTTAGCTAACGGAGCGGAGGAAAGTTTTGCAAACAACGGAAAAGCTGCGGCCAGACAGGTCCGGTTAAAATACAGCTAAAACGGTGTAAATAGTGGCTGTATTTCGTTGTATGTATCGAATGTAAACGAACCAGCATTTGGGAATACACACGCTATCTCGCCTTCAGTCGGAATGGAAGGGGTTTGATGCAAATTAGCGACAGTCAGCGTTAAGGGGTTAAAGCCCCCTCAGATTGGAATAATTTACCTGTAAATATTCGGTCCTTTCTATCTCTCCACTTCTTTAAAAATGCCCTCTTTTCTTATTACAGTACCAACTGTACCTGTTTTTAATCCTCTACAACACCATAACACTTTTAATATTATAAATAGTATCCAGTTTCATTTTCATTTTTGCCACAAACTTGATTATGATTGATTGATTTTTTGTTTGTGTTCTTTGTTTGTTTTTTTTGTTTTTGTTTTGTTAAGTGTTGTGTCTAATTATGATTGTATTGTATTCAATTATTGTTAAGGACCCCCTCGAAAACGAGATGGTACATCTCAAGGGGTTACTCCTAATAAAGAAATTTCCAACAAAATGCTCCATTTCTTTCTTTATATGCTCACATTACTAAGATCACCAAATAAGCTGCTTATATTTTTTGCTGGCTAATGTTTAGCATGAGCTCAGAGAACAGACTCGTAGTGTAAGTGAAACTAACTTTAACCTTTTACATCTTATGATAACATAATCTGACAACATATTCTAATGAAGGTGTGGCCGTCCAACCTTTGCTTCATTCCTCTGCAGCTTTATTAATTACACTAAAATATTCAATCAGGAAACAGTTCAGAGAATCAGAACAAAAGGAAAAGTTTTCTGTAATCTGTACCAACCGGTCAGACTGTTTCATACTGATATTATTTACATTGTGTACTTAAAAGACCTTTCTGTTTTTCATTGACAGGAAATTATCTAAGATGTGGACATCAAGTGACTTTGTAAAAAGGTCCTTTGTCCATATTTTTGGTTTCAGGCCAATGGTTCAGTGTCTGAACTCCTTCTTAAATAACTTTACTGGTCCTACATTTAAGACCTGGGGCCTCATTTATAAAACTTTGCGTAGATTCTATTCTGAAAGATTTCGTGCGCAAAAAAGTCAGAATTTTCGTACGCAAAAACAATATTCTGATTTATAAAACCTTGCGGCGCACACCGGTACGCACTCTTCTCGTTATAAATACGGACGTGCGTTACCTTATGGGGTCGTGCACGAGCCTCACGCTCCTCCCAAGGTCTTCCCATATTTGTCCTAATAAGGTCCATGTTAATCAATCAATGAATATTCCAGCCTTGAAAGGAGCCCTTGATCACCAATCACGAAATGGAAAAATGGGGAAAAAACACGATCCAGTGATTGTGAGATCGATGTGCTCCTAACAGAGGTAGAACGTTGAAACAAAATCCTGTTTGGAAGCCGTAACCCTAGTGTTCATATTGTTGTTACACAGACTTAATACTTAACAGATTTAGCTCAATTACCAATGATATACATCATGTATGGTTCATATTTGCCATTTACCCCTGTGAGATCACATTTATGATCATATGATCATTTTCGTTTTTTGTGAGAAAGGAAATTCAATTATTAAAAACGTAAAAAATAGAAACAAGATTTTGGATCATTATTGGTGCAAAACAGGTGAAAGTGCTTGAAATGTGACAATTTGGTAACTTGTATGGTAACTGTGTGGGAATAGCAGGTGCAGAAAGACAACATTAACACACAGACATCTACAATCAGACACGACCACATAAAGACGCACAGACACACAGACACACACACACACACACACACACACACACACACCGCATTTCCCGGGGAGAGGCAGGGGAGAGCAGCGGAGGAAAAGCGCATTTCCTCCGCTGCTCTGTGTGGGAGGATCCCCTGCCTCTCCCCGTTGCTGGCAGCCCCTCGCCGGGCCCCGCGACCGGCTCTGGGTCGGTTTAGAAAGAACGGGATTGTTGGGTTCAGGAAAACAAAAACTGGGTTAGGTTCGGAAAACGGGCATACCATCGGAGTTCACTAAAACACAGTCTACAAAACCTTGGGAGCATTACGCACGATCACACGTGTGGTCAAAAGGTTGCGGAAAACTGGGAACATTTTTACGCATGGAAATTCTTTATAAATCCCGACTATTGCGAGGAATGTTGCGACGACAAATTTCACCCTGCTTCACGCAACTTTTTCTTGCGTAACAGGTTTTATAAATGAGGCCCCTGGGGTCCGTTCCAGGAAGGAGGTTTAACAAACTCTGAGTCTAAACCTGATCTCTGAGCTGATTTCCCCCGAGATGGACACTTTTTTCACCTCAGTGGTATTAATGAGGGAGGAACAAGTTCACTTTCCCCCTCCCAGATCTTTATCCTGTTGATCTGGGGTTTGAACCGACAATCTCCCAGTCACAAGCTCACTACTCTAACCTCTAGGCTATCACTCCCCTACACTGAGTTTTCTGTTCCAGAACAGCTAATATGAGTTGGTTCAATCGACTCAGAGTAGAGTTTAGCACGTGCGCCACCACAATAAAAAGACAGCATGAATGGAGCCATGATACTACGATTCACCATGGTAACAACCACAAACAAACTGGTCGGAAATACTCATGTACTCAAACAGAGAGTTTGAATATGCAACACGCCTGCTGCAGTAAAGTAGCGAGAATTGGTGTGGGAGAAAATTGCTGCTCGAGTCAATGTGTAAGCTCTAATATAGTGTATTAATATTATTTGTTAAATTTTATTAATATTATACATTAATAAATATATAATGGCTGTCCAGAATACCGTTTGCTGTGCTTCCAAGCTTCCTGTTGTGACTTTATATTAGAAACACATACCTTGTGGTTTCCACTGAATGGGAACAGAACCAAGATGTGATGGATAGGTCATGTGGTTTAGTGGAATGGCTTCACTCTCATTAAAAATCACTTCATACCCTGAAAACGTTCCAAACTCCTCAACTAATTTCATCACTTGTGTAATTGACTGTTGTGATCATGTTAATAACAAATCATCTGCAGATATATTGGCTTTAACTCTGCTGTTGTCCTAGAGTCTAATTTGACCCATTTTCAAAAAGTTTCTATATCAGAAATTTGGGTTTCTTTCAAAAAATTTTCAAAAGAAATAACATGGATGGTTCCCTACAACGCTCTTCACAAGTTTTATTCAATTTCATAGCATTTGAATTGAACCCGGGTTGAACCTGGGCCCGCAGCGTTGAGGACTAAACCTCTATATATGGGAACCTGCTCTACCAACTGAGCTAACCGGGCGCCCATCAATCATCTTTCCTGTGCTGCTGAATGGTTCCTCACAAATTTAGGCAGTAGGACTGGTTTGATGACACAGAGCCAGTCAGAGTTTTCATGGTGGAGATACAGGCAGAGCAGCTGTGGGACGTCCCACGTCTCCTCTAAACCTTTCTGCCAATCAGATTTGGCTCGTTGAAATGTGATTTCAGAGAAATGACTCAGAGGACTTAAAGCTGAGACAGACTGAGCACGCTCAGTAGCTGCTTCACCTGCATCACCTCACACAGCTGACAGACACACAGGTAAGAACACACACACACACACACACAGACTCACACACACACACACACAAACACACACACACACACACACACACACATACACAATAACTCAACTTGTAACCGTTTTGTTGCATAGCACAATATTATAGTGAAATTAGATCTTGTGTTGGTAAAAATAGTACAAGGAGACAAATATTACAGAATCAGTACAATACACACACAAACTGGTGGAATGCAGCACGTCTTCACAATGTCACTTAATAAGCACAATACTCAGTTCTTAAGGGTATAAGTAGCATAATACTCAGTTCTTAAGGGTATAAGTAGCATAATACTCAGTTCTTAAGGGTATAAGTAGCATAATACTCAGTTCTTAAGGGTATAAGTAGCACAATACTCAGTTCTTAAGGGTATAAGTAGCATAATACTCAGTTCTTAAGGGTATAAGTAGCATAATACTCAGTTCTTAAGGGTATAAGTAGCACAATACTCAGTTCCTTCGAGTATGTGTAGCACAAAACTTAGTTCTTAATGGTATAAGTAGCACAATACTCAGTTCTTAAGAGTATAAGTAGCACAATACTCAGTTATTAACGGTAGAAGTAGCACAATGAGGGTGAAACATGGTTTGAAATGTCTTTCACTATGAGGTCTACATTTCTGTCATTATGTGCTATGTACATTCCATTGTAGGCATGGCAGCCATCTATACACACACACACACACACACTCACACACACACCCACATTTACACACAGACACACACAGACACACAAAGACACACAGACAACACAGACACACACATACAGTAATATGCAAAAACCCACCTGAAGTCAGAAAGTACAGATTTCTAAATTCCGTTGGTTAATGACAGGGTCTAACGTTAACCCAAATGATGGAAATTAATAATAACTGAACTTGTAACAGTTTTGTTGCAAAGCACATTATTATGGTGGAATTAGATCTTGTGTTTGTTGAGTTAAAACCAAATTATTTTGTATAAGCATATAAAACATCATAGTAAAAAGGCTAACAAAGGTAAGAGTTCTACATTAGCCCTTCATTCATGACATGGATACCGTAATAATTATACAGAGAGAACATAGTTACATACCTTCATCTTTTACCTGCTCCTTTCTCCTCTTCTTCTTTTCTTTATTTTCTAAACTGGTCAACTGATGGCTTTGACCTTTTCCTGTCTATCTCTGGGTTTATTTGGCACTCGACAATCAACCCCCCGTCACTCACAACCAGAAGTTAAGACTAAACCGATTGGGGCCGGCGATTGCTATAGGTGAACTAGGCGATTGCCTAGGGCGTCAAAAGTGTTGGGGGCGCCGTGTCGCCCTTAGCTCTACTTCTCATTAATAATAGAATTAGAACAACAAGCAAAATAAAACGTGTTTATTAAACATGATCATCCTAGGGCGCCCCCTCAGCCACACGTTTACTTTTCAACCTTTCATTACGCGACGTTTCCAGTCTCAGGTCAGACTCAAACACACGGAGCTCTGAAGCAGAGCTGTGCGTCGCTTAGTGTCCACTCTCTGGAGAAATAGAGACGAGCAGCGGCACAGACACCAGGGGCATCGGGGGGTAAAACCAATACTGATTACCAGGGCCCAAGGGGAGAGAGGGCCCTTGAAAAGTCTGGAATATATTTTATTTTACCTTGCTAATGTGCCAAATGGTTTAGTCCACCTGCGCGCATTACGTTAGCTAGATCAGTTGAGAGCGTCTGGTGGAGCGCAAACTTCTGCTGTAGAAATGTCTTTCTCAAAGAAAGCCAAATCAGGCTACCAAAAAGAAAGGAAAGACAGGAGGAGGAGGAGGAGAGAAAACAGAATGAGGGGAAACAATTGCTAACTGACTTCTTTTCAAAGAAAGGTGAGCACAAACTAGAAAACCAAATCCATGGTGCTAAACTGCTTGAATATCTCCGTGACTGTTAGTGCTAAAAACAGACTGAGACAACCCATATAAAGAGCAGAACATACACTTGATCATTTGGTTCTACATGTAATCTGAGGTAAAGACTAAATACATAAACACTAGCAATGCTGTTTGCATACAACACACCATTGTAATAGCCTCATTTAAAACATGTTTAATTTTAAATGAATAGGCTATAATGTCTATAATTAGCAGTAATAGGCTAATCAGTGTCACAGGTAGCTTGGTAGCTCATCGGTAGATACATATCATGTCAACATTATAGTTATGTCAGATTCAGTAGAAGCAGAAACTGTCCCACCAGGGAGTGGAGTAACAACAGACCCCTCATCATCCTCTTTGGATTTGAGACAAGGGAAGCTTATATCAAAATTAAAGCAAACCATGTTTAGCCATTTTGACTGAAAGGTGTTTAGTAACACTAACATGTTAGTGTGTTTTATTATATTAGGTTACAATTAGGATAAGAGGTTAATATCAAATATATCCTTCATAGAGAAAGATGATGGAGAAGATGTGATTGAGGATGATGGGAGTGAAGACAGCAGGGAGCTCTGAGCACAGTGTGGAAATGAGAGCTGAGGAACTGGAAAGTAGGCAGAGCAGTGCAGACCAGTTTTTGCCAGAGGATCCAGGACTATGGACGCGATCTGCTGTAGTTTTGTGTTTCCACCTCCGATGTAGAGCAGCGTAGCCTACAGCCACTTCCCTAAACTGTCTCATTCAGAGACCAGCGTCCCAAACAGGGCTCTGAGTCTGTCAGGAGGTCTGAGATCTACCGTCTCAGCAGAGATATCACGTACTGCACAGCACACTATGGTGCAGGTGGATTATTTTCTGAAATATAGTGACTTTATTCTTGTAATAGCTTATTGTATTATCCTTTTATTTTTCTCAAAATATCACGACTCCTCCAAACCTCAGAGAACACAGATGAGATATATTGTATTTTGAATGTGCACAAAGTTTTGAACATGAGCAGAAATCTTGCTCAAACACATCTGAAATATTACAGTCCAGGGGTTTATTAATTCATTAAAATGAATTAATGTATCATTCAGGTGAATAATTTTAATATGCACATTTAAGGAGGTTACTTCCTCAACAAAAGAAGCAAAAGTGGGAAGAGTAAATAATGCCTAGGCTACATGTGTTGTGACTCAGATATATTTAGAAAAGTCGATCTACAGGAGAATAAATAGTTAAAAGCAATACAGAATGCCTGAGAGCCTTACTGCAATGTATTCCATTATGTTTTTATATTTGGATTGTAATCTATGTTTCCTTTTAGATAAACATATTTCCAGTATATATTGTTTCAGAAAAAGGTAAACAAAAATAAGTGCATAAAAATTCACCAGAATGCAGGAAATTAAGTATTTAATGCTCAAAATTTTCAGGGGGTGGTCCCCCAGACCCCCCCATAAGTCACCATGCACACAAATCTGGAAACAAAACACTGTCCTCTGGGTTGCCAGACCAGTTATGATTAGACCAAATGTTGGTGCCGTCTAACTTACATGGAAGCTAGAAACTCAAATGAACATACGTTGCTACACAGCGCTGTGGAGATCTGGCAATGCAAGACTAGTGGGCGCAAAACTCAATCTCGCCTAGGGCAACCAAAGGGCTAGAACCGGCCCTGGGTGACAACATAATCGTTTTGTATTATTATTATTATTATTATTATTATTTATTAGCCATTTCACACAATTCAGAAAAACTAAAATGTGCAGGACCTATAGGCCTGTATTTTTAATTTTCTGAATGAAACATGCTTTATTTGGAAGAAAATCAAGGTGTGACTGACTTTAGCCCACTAATTCCATTAGAGTATTGTTCTATACAGTGGATGCTGTTTGACAGTTTTATCTGGTCATGTGATTTCAGAGAAACAGCTCAGAGGACTGAAAGCTAAGAGACAGACTGAGCACGCTCAGCTAACAGACACACAGGTAAGAACACACACACACACACATTCAGATAAGAACATTTTTAGGTTTGATATTCCACTAAATCCATACCATTTTGTACTGGGACTGGATGCCAATTGGGATCGTAGGTACACTTAAATTCATAGTCCCCTTGTATGCTGTGCACCTCTCAATACTACATAAATGGTTAGACAAAGATCCTCCTAATATCATAATGTGGTATGAATAATGTATGTCCATCTTGCCATTGGAGAAATTATCACATGTACTAAGAAATATGCTTGATGTGTTTGTAAGGGAATGGTCCCCATTAGAATTATTCAATATAAAGAAGAATGGTCTAGAGTAATATGTATAGGGGGAGGGATTTGAAAAGTGACTGAATGAGCACATGAAATATTTAATTTTGAACTGCAACTGCTAGTTTTATTTTACTTTACCCTCTTTTTTGTATGTGACTGTCTGTTTATGTCTTGTATCACTTGTGGTTCCTTGTAATTTCTCACATTAAAATAATAAATAAATAAATAGAACAAAAACACACAAATACAGACACACACACATACACACAGATACACACACATGAAGACACACACGCACACGCACACAAACACACATATATACAGTACAGGCCAAAAGTTAGGTGACTACCTCATGAAGCTCATTGAGAGAACACCAAGGGTTTGCAGAGTTATCAAAAAAAGCAAAGGGTGGCTACTTTGAAGAATCTAAAATATAAGACATGTTTTCAGTTATTTCACACTTTTTTGTTAAGTACATAATTCCATATGTGTTCATTCATAGTTTTGATGCCTTCAGTGAGAATCTACAATGTAAATAGTCATGAAAATAAAAAGGAAACGCATTGAATGAGAAGGTGTGTCCAAACGTTTGGCCTGTACTGTGTATATATATATATATATATACACACATACAAAGTAACTGTTGCATAATAAAAAAGGCTGAATGGGTTGAGTGCAATATTTGAGCAGATGCAGTCCAGGATGAAGGTTAGATTGATTGAGTGATTGATGATGATGATGATATTGTAATAATTTAAAGAAGAAGATGATCAATGGTAGCTGATCTTAGATGTTCAGGTTTCTAAAGAAGAGGCTGGAAACTCTCCACATATCACACACACTAGATTAGTTATGGAAGGATTATACAGTTGAAACCATATATTTACATACACTTCAAAAAACCCACAAAAACATATATTTCTTTACTGTCATACATTAAATCAGATTAAACTATTTTTGTTTTAGATCAATACATATTAACATATTTTTTGCATTTGTTAAATGTCAGAATTGAGCGAGAGAGAATTTTTATGTATTTCTTTTATCACTTTCATCAAAGTCAGAAGTATACATACACTTCCTTAGTATTTGGTAGAATTTCCCCTGAAGCTGTTTCCCTTGGGCCAAACGTTTTGGGTATCCTTCCACAAGCTTTCTACAATAGTTTGCTGGAATTTTGGCCCACTCCTCTTGACAGAACTGTGGATGCATATAAAGGAACACCTCAAACACAGAGCCTCTTTCTTTGACATCATGGGAAAATCAAGAGAAATCAACCAAGACATCAGGAAAAGAATTGTGGACCTCCACAAGTGTGGCTCATCCTAAGGTACAATTTCCAGATGCCTGAAGGTCCCACGTTCATCTGTTCAGACAATAATACGCAAGTATAAAAAACATGGGAATGTACAACCATCATACCGCTCAGGAAGGAGACGGATTCTGAGTCCCAGAGAGGAACGTTTTTTGGTGCGAAATGTGCGAATCAATCCCAGGACAACAGCAAAAGACCTTGTGAAGATGCTAGCTGAAACTGGTAAGACATTGTCATTATCCACAGTAAACAAGTCCTGTACCACCATGAGCTAAGAGGTTACTCTTTGAGAAGAAACCATTACTTCAAAACCACCATAAAAAATGCCAGATTACAGTTTGCAACTGCACATGGGGACAAAAATCTTAATTTCTGGAGACAAGTCCTGTGGTCTGACGAAACAAAAATTGAACTGTTGGGCCATAATGATAAACGGTGTATTTGGAGGAAAAAGGGCGAAGCTTTGAATCCTCAGAACACCATCCCAACTGTGAAGTATGGGGGTGGTAGTATAATGGTGTGGGGCTGCTTTGCTGCAGAAGGGACTGGTGCACTTCACAAAATAGATTGCATCATGAGAAAAGAAAATGTTGTGGATATATTGAAGCAACATCTGAAGACATCAGCCAGGAAGTTAAAGCTTGGGCGCAAATAGGTCTTCCAAATGGACAATGACCCCAAGCATACCTCCAAATTAGATACAAAGTGGCTTAAGGACAACAAAGTCAAGGTATTGGAGTGGCCATCACAAAGCCCTGATCTCAATCCCATAGAACATTTGTGGGCAGCACTGAAAAGGCGAGTGTGATCAAGAAGGCCTACAAACCTGACCCAGGTACACCAGTTCTGTCAAGAGGAGTGGGCCAAACTTCCAGCAAACTATTGTAGAAAGCTTGTGGAAGGATACCCAAAATGTTTGGCCCAAGAGAAACAGTTTCAGGGGCAATTCTACCAAATACTAAGAAAGTGTATGTATACTTCTGACTTTGATGAAAGTGATAAAAAAAATACATACAAATTTTCCCTCGCCCGATTCTGACATTTAACAAATGCAAAAAATATGTTAATATGAATTGATTAGGGCTGTCAATCGATTAAAAAAAATTAACTAATTAACTGCACAATTTGCTGTAATTAATCGCGATTAATCGCTTTTTTAAATTGAGACTGAAGATTGTAATAATGGATATTTAAATGCTAAATAATTTAACTTTGCAAATATGAAGAAAAACACAAACAAGAAAAGGTTCTGCTAAGTTCAGAATGTTTAATATCTTTCAGAACAACAGCAGCAACAATTTGGCTTATTTAGTCCTGCTGAATGCTGCTGAAACGGCTAGAAACCTGACCGTCTGACCGTCCCCCGCTGCTGTCGCCTGCTCTCGTCTACTTTACAGGCGAGAAGCAGTTCATCTCCAACGAGTCTATGTTCAGTTCATCTCCAACGAGCCTATGTTCAGTTCATCTCCTACGAGTCTATGTTCAGTTCATCTCCTACGAGCCTATGATCAGTTCATCTCCAACGAGCCTATGATCAGTTCATCTCCTACGAGTCTATGTTCAGTTCATCTCCTACGAGCCTATGATCAGTTCATCTCCTACGAGTCTATGTTCAGTTCATCTCCAACGAGTCTATGATCAGTTCATCTCCAACGAGCCTATGTTCAGTTCATCTCCAACGAGTCTATGTTCAGTTCATCTCCAACGAGTCTATGTTCAGTTCATCTCCAACGAGTCTATGTTCAGTTCATCTCCAACGAGTCTATGTTCAGTTCATCTCCAACGAGTCTATGTTCAGTTCATCTCCAACGAGTCTATGTTCAGTTCATCTCCAACGAGTCTATGTTCAGTTCATCTCCTACGAGTCTATGTTCAGTTCATCTCCAACGAGCCTATGTTCAGTTCATCTCCTACGAGTCTATGATCAGTTCATCTCCAACGAGTCTATGATCAGTTCATCTCCAACGAGCCTATGTTCAGTTCATCTCCAACGAGTCTATGTTCAGTTCATCTCCTACGAGTCTATGTTCAGTTCATCTCCAACGAGCCTATGTTCAGTTCATCTCCTACGAGTCTATGTTCAGTTCATCTCCAACGAGTCTATGTTCAGTTCATCTCCAACGAGTCTAGGTTCAGTTCATCTCCAACGAGTCTATGTTCAGTTCATCTCCAACGAGCCTATGTTCAGTTCATCTCCTACGAGTCTATGATCAGTTCATCTCCAACGAGCCTATGTTCAGTTCATCTCCAACGAGTCTATGTTCAGTTCATCTCCAACGAGTCTATGTTCAGTTCATCTCCAACGAGTCTAGGTTCAGTTCATCTCCAACGAGCCTATGTTCAGTTCGTCTCCTACGAGTCTATGATCAGTTCATCTCCAACGAGCCTATGTTCAGTTCATCTCCAACGAGCCTATGTTCAGTTCATCTCCAACGAGTCTATGTTCAGTTCATCTCCAACGAGTCTAGGTTCAGTTCATCTCCAACGAGTCTATGTTCAGTTCATCTCCAACGAGTCTATGTTCAGTTCATCTCCAACGAGTCTAGGTTCAGTTCATCTCCAACGAGTCTATGTTCAGTTCATCTCCAACGAGTCTATGTTCAGTTCATCTCCTACGAGTCTATGTTCAGTTCATCTCCAAAGAGCCTATGTTCAGTTCATCTCCTACGAGCTAGTTAGTTCATCAACATGTTATATCCATCCCTACATGTAGTTCATCTCCTACGATGTTTTCATTCCCAATTCATACTAATTATTCCGAGCTAGGTTCAGTTCATCTCCTACTGATCTATGTTCAGTTCATCTCCAACGAGTATGTTCAGTTCATCTCCAACGAGATGTTCAGTCTCCAACACTATGTTCAGTCATCTCCAACGTTCATTATCTCCACGAGTCTATGTTCAGTTCATCTCCCGAGTCTAGGTTCAGTTCATCTCCAAGACTAGGTTCAGTTCATCTCCAAGTGCTATGTTCAGTTCATCTCCAACGAGCCTATGTTCAGCTTATCTCCAACGAGCCTATGTTCAGTTCATCTCCTACGAGTCTATGTTAGTTCATCTCCCGAGTCTATGTTCAGTTCATTCCCAACGAGCTATGTTCAGTTCATCTCCAACGAGCCTATGTTCAGTTCATCTCCTGAGGTCTATGATCAGTTATCTCCAACGAGCCTAGTTCAGTTCATTCCCAACGATTATGTTCAGTTCATCTCCAACGAGCCTTTGTTCAGTTCATCTCCAACGAGCCTATGTTCAGTTCATCTCCAACGAGTCTATGTTCAGTTCATCTCCTACGAGTCTATGTTCAGTTCATCTCCAACGAGCCTATGTTCAGTTCATCTCCAACGAGCCTATGTTCAGTTCATCTCCAACGAGCCTATGTTCAGTTCATCTCCAACGAGCCTATGTTCAGTTCATCTCCAACGAGCCTATGTTCAGTTCATCTCCTACGATTATGTTCAGTCATTCCAACAGTCTATGTTCAGTTCATCTCCTACGAGCATGTTCAGTATCTCAACGAGCTATGTTCAGTTCGTCTCAACGAGGTCTATGTTCAGTTCGTCTCCAACGAGCCTATGTTCAGTTATCTCCTACGAGTCTATGTTCAGTTCATCTCCAACGAGTCTATGTTCAGTTCATCTCCAACGAGCCTATGTTCAGTTCATCTCCAACGAGCCTATGTTCAGTTTCACTCCTACGAGTCTATGTTCAGTTTATCTCCAACGAGTCTAGTTCAGTTCACTCTCAACGAGTCTATGTTCAGTTCATCTCCAACGAGTCTATGTTCAGTTCATCTCCAACGAGTCTATGTTCAGTTCATCTCCAACGAGTCTATGTTCAGTTCATCTCCAACGAGTCTATGTTCAGTTCATCTCCAACGAGTCTAGGTTCAGTTCATCTCCAACGAGTCTATGTTCAGTTCATCTCCTACGAGTCTAGGTTCAGTTCATCTCCAACGAGTCTAGGTTCAGTTCATCTCCAACGAGTTATGTTCAGTTCATCTCCAACGGAGTCTATGTTCATCATTCAAATATGACTCATCTCCAACAGTATGTCATCATCTCCTACATATTATCTCCACTTCACAACAATGTCTCTCAACATATGTATCATCACAATCACTCAAAGCCTATGTCAGTTCATCTCCTAGTCTATGTTCTCATCTCCAACTATCTTATCTCAACATATGTCATATCCAACATTTCATCTCCAGAGCCTATGTTCAGTTATCTCCTACGAGCCTATGTCAGTTATCTCCTACATTATGTTCAGTTCATCTCCAAAGCTATGTTCTATCTCCTATGTTTCATTCAACGATATGCAGTATCTCCTACTTTTTATCTCCAACGATATGGTTATCTCCTACGACCTTTGTTCATTCCTTTGAATCATTCCTACGTGTCTCCAACTGTTATTCCACGGCTGTTCAGTTCATTCCACGACTATGTTCATTCATCTCCTGCGTTATGTTCATTCATCTCCAACGAGTATGTTCAGTTCATCTCTAGAGCTATTCATTCCACAATGTTACACGATGTATATGCGATCTAACGTATATTTTATCCTATGTTCAGTCATCTCCAACAGCGACTCAACTATGATAATCCAACGAGTCTATGTTCAGTTCATCTCCAACGAATCTAGGTTCAGTTCATCTCAACGAGCTATGTCAGTTCTCTCACGTCTATGATCAGTTCATCTCCACCGAGCCTATGTTCAGTTCATTCCCAACGAGCTATGTTCTCATCTCCAACGTCTATGTTCAGTTCATCTCCAACGAGCTAGTTCAGTTATTCCAACGAGTATGTTCAGTTCATCTCCAACGAATGTATTCCAACGATGATCTCAACATCAACAACATGATCTCAAATTCTCAACATTATTCACCACTATGTTCAGATCCACGAGCTATGTATATTCCTACGAGTTATGTTCAGTCATAATGTTCGATCTCCTACATATGCATCATTCCAACGAGATGTTCAGTTCATTCCTACGAGTATTTCATTCATCTAACGACTATGTTCAGTTATCTCCTACGGTGCTAGGTTCAGTCATTCCTACAGTCTATGTTCAGTTATCTCCAACGAGCTATGTTAGTCATCTCCCACCGGCATCATTATTCACGAAGTTCAGTATCTCCAACACTATTTCATCCCAACTTTCATTACAACTAGATTCCAAACTATGTTCAGTTTATCTCCAACGGATGTTCAGTCATTCCAACGGCAGTGTATCTCCAACGAGATCTACTGACTATGTAGTCATTCCAACATATTAGTTCATCACGATATGTTCGTCTTCCTACAGTCTATGTTCAGTATCTCCCGAGTATGTTCAGTTCAACCCTACAGTTTCAACAGATGAGTCATTCCATGCAGTTCCACATGTGTTCAACGAAGTCATCATTCAATATGTTAGTTCATCTCAACGAGATTCCACTTGTTATATTCTACTTTCATTCATTCCAACGAGCCTATGTTCAGTTCATCTCCTACTATGATAGTTCATCTCCAACGAGCTGTCATCATCTAAGTGCTATGTTCAGTTCATCTCCAACGAGTTATGTTCAGTTCATCTCCAACGAGCTAGGTTCAGTTCATCTCCAACGAGCTGTTCATATTCCACGATTAGTCTATCTCCTAGGTACGGTTATCCCCTTTTCATTCTACATGTCATATTCCAACGATATGCGTATTCCTACAGTCTATGTCAGTCTGTCTAATGTCGTCTCCCAATAAACCTACTATGCAGTTCATCTCCAACGAGCCTATGTTCAGTTCATCTCCTACGAGCCTATGTTCAGTTCATCTCCAACAAGTCTATGTTCAGTTCATCTCCAACCGCCTATGTTCAGTTCATCTCCAACGCGAGCCTATGTTCAGTTCATCTCCTACGAAGTCTATGTTCAGTTCATCTCCAACGAGTCTAGGTTCAGTTCATCTCCAACGAGTCTAGGGTTCAGTTCATCTCCAACGAGTCTAGGTTCAGTTCATCTCCAACGAGCCTATGTTCAGTTCATCTCCAACGAGTCTATGTTCAGTTCATCTCCAACGAGTCTATGTTCAGTTCATCTCCAACGAGTCTATGTTCAGTTCATCTCCAACGAGTCTATGTTCAGTTCATCTCCAACGAGTCTATGTTCAGTTCATCTCCAACGAGTCTATGTTCAGTTCATCTCCAACGAGTCTATGTTCAGTTCATCTCCAACGAGCCTATGTTCAGTTCATCTCCAACGAGTCTAGGTTCAGTTCATCTCCAACGAGTCTATGTTATCATCTCCAAGGAGCCTATGTTCAGTCATCTCCAACTGCCTATGTCATCTCCAACAGATGTTCAGTTCATCCCATGTCTCATCTATGTTCAGTCATCTCCAACGGCTATGCGATCCACGAATCGTCATTCCAACGAGTTTCTCATCTCCACGAGATGTCAGTTATCTCCAACGAGCTA